>NC_092099.1:17928680-18058680 GCF_045679555.1 Salvelinus alpinus | reverse complement strand
TTTTTTACCTCAATCTACACACAATACCCATGATGACAAAGCAAAAACTGTTTTTTTATAAATATTTTTTTATGTATTTAAAATAATTATAAAAAGTATTCAGATCCTTTACTCAGTACGTTGTTGAATCACCTTTGGCTACATCGATGGTTGTCCACAGAGGAACTTCTGGGCCCTTCTCCCCCGACTGCTCAGTTTGGCCGGGCGTCCAGCTCTAGGAAGAGTCTTGGTGGCTCCAAACTTCTTCCATTTAAGAATGATGGAGGCCACTGTGTTCTTGGGGACCTTCAATACCGCAGACATATTTTTGTACCCTTCCCCAGATCTGTGCCTCGACACAATCCTGTCTCGGAGCTCTACGGACAATTCCTTGGTTTGGTTTTTGCTCTGACATGCACTGTCAACTGTGGGACCTTTATATAGACAGGTGTGTGCCTTTCTAAATCATGCCCAATTAATTGAATTTATCACAGGTGGACTCCAATCAAGTTGTAGAAACATCTCAAGGATGATCAATGGAAACAGGATGCACCTGAGCTCAATTTCAAGTCTCATAGCAAAGGGTCTGAATACTTCTGTAAATAAGGTATCTGTTTCTATTTATAATAAATTAGCAAAAATTTCTAAAAATCTGTTTTTGCTTTGTCATTATGAGTTATTGTGTGTAGATTGATGAGAATGTTTTATTAAATTTAATTGATTTTAGAATTAGGCTGTAACATAAAAAAATGTGGAAAAAGTTAAGGGGTCTGAATACTTTATGAATGCACTGTATTTCTCTCTATCTCTCTGGGGCTTGGCCTAAGGTTTTCTTATCTACAGTGGGGCAAAAAAGTATTTAGTCAGCCACCAATTGTGCAAGTTCTCCCACTTAAAAAGATGAGAGAGGCCTGTAATTTTCGTCATAGGTACACTTCAACTATGACAGACAAAATGAGAAAAAAAAATCCAGAAAATCACATTGTAGGATTTTTAATGAATTTATTTGCAAATTATGGTGGAAAGAAAGTATTTGGTCAATAACAAAAGTTTCTCAATACTTTGTTATATACCCTTTGTTGGCAATGACAGAGGTCAAACGTTTTCTGTAAGTCTTCACAAGGTTTTCACACACTGTTGCTGGTATTTTGGCCCATTCCTCCATGCAGATCTCCTCTAGAGCAGTGATGTTTTGGGGCTGTTGCTGGGCAACACGGACTTTCAACTCCCTCCAAAGATTTTCTATGGGGTTGAGATCTGGAGACTGGCTAGGCCACTCCAGGACCTTGAAATGCTTCTTACGAAGCCACTCCTTCGTTGCCCGGGCAGTGTGTTTGGGATCATTGTCATGCTGAAAGACCCAGCCACGTTTCATCTTCAATGCCCTTGCTGATTGAAGGAGGTTTTCACTCAAAATCTCACGATACATGGCCCCATTCAATCTTTCCTTTACACGGATCAGTCGTCCTGGTCCCTTTGCAGAAAACCAGCCCCAAAGCATGATGTTTCCACCCCCATGCTTCACAGTAGGTATGGTGTTCTTTGGATGCAACTCAGCATTCTTTGTCCTCCAAACACGACGAGTTGAGTTTTTACCAAAAAGTTCTATTTTGGTTTCATCTGACCATATGACATTCTCCCAATCTTCTTCTGATCATCCAAATGCTCTCTAGCAAACTTCAGATGGGCCTGGACATGTACTGGCTTAAGCAGGGGGACACGTCTGGCACTGCAGGATTTGAGTCCCTGGCGGCGTAGTGTGTTACTGATGGTAGGCTTTGTTACTTTGGTCCCAGCTCTCTGCAGGTCATTCACTAGGTCCCCCCGTGTGGTTCTGGGATTTTTGCTCACCGTTCTTGTGATCATTTTGACCCCACGGGGTGAGATCTTGCGTGGAGCCCCAGTTCGAGGGAGATTATCAGTGGTCTTGTATGTCTTCCATTTCCTAATAATTGCTCCCACAGTTGATTTCTTCAAACCAAGCTGCTTACCTATTGCAGATTCAGTCTTCCCAGCCTGGTGCAGGTCTACAACTTTGTTTCTGGTGTCCTTTGACAGCTCTTTGGTCTTGGCCATAGTGGAGTTTGGAGTGTGACTGTTTGAGGTTGTGGACAGGTGTCTTTTATACTGATAACAAGTTCAAACAGGTGCCATAAAAATAGGTAACGAGTGGAAGACAGAGGAGCCTCTTAAAGAAGAAGTTACAGGTCTGTGAGAGCCAGAAATCTTGCTTGTTTGTAGGTGATCAAATACTTATTTTCCACCATAATTTGCAAATAAATTCATAAAAAATCCTACAATGTGATTTTCTGGATTTTTTCCCCCTCATTTTGTCTGTCATAGTTGAAGTGTACCTATGATGAAAATTACAGGCCTCTCTCATCTTTTTAAGTGGGAGAACTTGCACAATTGGTGGCTGACTAAATACTTTTTTGCCCCACTGTATATACAGGGTCAGTGCCAGGGTCAGTAGCTATATACAGGGTCAGTAGCTATATACAGGGTCAGTTCCAGGGTCAGTAGCTATATACAGGGTCAGTTCCAGGGTCAGTAGTTATATACAGTGTCAGTAGCTATATACAGGGTCAGTAGCTATATACAGGGTCAGTTCCAGGGTCAGTAGTTATATACAGGGTCAGTAGTTATATACAGGGTCAGTAGTTATATACAGGGTCAGTAG
Organism: Salvelinus alpinus; assembly: GCF_045679555.1. NCBI lineage: Eukaryota > Metazoa > Chordata > Actinopteri > Salmoniformes > Salmonidae > Salvelinus > Salvelinus alpinus. The sequence continues at coordinate 18,056,021 of NC_092099.1, read as the reverse complement.
TTATATACAGGGTCAGTAGCTATATACAGGGTCAGTTCCAGTGTCAGTATCTATATACAGGGTCAGTAGCTATATACAGGGTCAGTAGCTATATACAGGGTCAGTAGCTATATACAGGGTCAGTAGCTATATACAGGGTCAGTTCCAGGGTCAGTAGCTATATACAGGGTCAGTAGCTATCTACAGGGTCAGTAGCTATATAATGGGTCAGTAGCTATATACAGGGTCAGTAGCTATATACAGGGTCAGTAGCTATATACAGGGTCAGTAGCTATATAATGGGTCAGTAGCTATATACAGGGTCAGTAGCTATATACAGGGTCAGTAGCTATATACAGGGTCAGTAGCTATATACAGGGTCAGTAGCTATATACAGGGTCAGTAGCTATCTACAGGGTCAGTAGCTATATAATGGGTCAGTAGCTATATACAGGGTCAGTAGCTATATACAGGGTCAGTAGCTATCTACAGGGTCAGTAGCTATCTACAGGGTCAGTAGGTATATACAGGGTCAGTAGCTATCTACAGGGTCAGTAGCTATATAATGGGTCAGTAGCTATATACAGGGTCAGTAGCTATATACAGGGTCAGTAGCTATATACAGGGTCAGTAGCTATATACAGGGTCAGTTCCAGGGTCAGTAGCTATATACAGGGTCAGTAGCTATCTACAGGGTCAGTAGCTATATAATGGGTCAGTATCTATATACAGGGTCAGTAGCTATATACAGGGTCAGTAGCTATCTACACGGTCAGTAGGTATATACAGGGTCAGTAGCTATCTACAGGGTCAGTAGCTATATAATGGGTCAGTAGCTATATACAGGGTCAGTAGCTATATACAGGGTCAGTAGCTATATACAGGGTCAGTAGCTATATACAGGGTCAGTTCCAGGGTCAGTAGCTATATACAGGGTCAGTAGTTATATACAGGGTCAGTAGCTATATACAGGGTCAGTAGCTATATACAGGGTCAGTTCCAGGGTCAGTAGCTATATACAGGGTCAGTAGTTATATACAGGGTCAGTAGCTATATACAGGGTCAGTAGCTATATACAGGGTCAGTTCCAGGGTCAGTAGCTATATACAGGGTCAGTTCCAGGGTCAGTAGTTATATACAGGGTCAGTAGTTATATACAGGGTCAGTAGCTATATACAGGGTCAGTAGCTATATACAGGGTCAGTTCCAGGGTCAGTAGCTATATACAGGGTCAGTAGCTATCTACAGGGTCAGTAGCTATATACAGGGTCAGTAGCTATATACAGGGTCAGTTCCAGGGTCAGTAGTTATATACAGGGTCAGTTCCAGGGTCAGTAGCTATATACAGGGTCAGTAGCTATATACAGGGTCAGTAGCTATATACAGGGTCAGTAGCTATATACAGGGTCAGTTCCAGGGTCAGTAGTTATATACAGGGTCAGTTCCAGGGTCAGTAGCTATATACAGGGACAGTTCCAGGGTCAGTAGTTATATACAGGGTCAGTGCCAGGGTCAGTAGCTATATACAGGGTCAGTAGCTATATACAGGGTCAGTTCCAGGGTCAGTAGCTATATACAGGGTCAGTTCCAGGGTCAGTAGTTATATACAGGGTCAGTAGCTATATACAGGGTCAGTAGCTATATACAGGGTCAGTTCCAGGGTCAGTAGTTATATACAGGGTCAGTAGTTATATACAGGGTCAGTAGTTATATACAGGGTCAGTAGTTATATACAGGGTCAGTAGCTATATACAGGGTCAGTTCCAGTGTCAGTATCTATATACAGGGTCAGTAGCTATATACAGGGTCAGTAGCTATATACAGGGTCAGTAGCTATATACAGGGTCAGTAGCTATATACAGGGTCAGTAGCTATATACAGGGTCAGTTCCAGGGTCAGTAGCTATATACAGGGTCAGTAGCTATCTACAGGGTCAGTAGCTATATAATGGGTCAGTAGCTATATACAGGGTCAGTAGCTATATACAGGGTCAGTAGCTATATACAGGGTCAGTAGCTATATAATGGGTCAGTAGCTATATACAGGGTCAGTAGCTATATACAGGGTCAGTAGCTATATACAGGGTCAGTAGCTATATACAGGGTCAGTAGCTATATACAGGGTCAGTAGCTATCTACAGGGTCAGTAGCTATATAATGGGTCAGTAGCTATATACAGGGTCAGTAGCTATATACAGGGTCAGTAGCTATCTACAGGGTCAGTAGCTATCTACAGGGTCAGTAGGTATATACAGGGTCAGTAGCTATCTACAGGGTCAGTAGCTATATAATGGGTCAGTAGCTATATACAGGGTCAGTAGCTATATACAGGGTCAGTAGCTATATACAGGGTCAGTAGCTATATACAGGGTCAGTTCCAGGGTCAGTAGCTATATACAGGGTCAGTAGCTATCTACAGGGTCAGTAGCTATATAATGGGTCAGTATCTATATACAGGGTCAGTAGCTATATACAGGGTCAGTAGCTATCTACACGGTCAGTAGGTATATACAGGGTCAGTAGCTATCTACAGGGTCAGTAGCTATATAATGGGTCAGTAGCTATATACAGGGTCAGTAGCTATATACAGGGTCAGTAGCTATATACAGGGTCAGTAGCTATATACAGGGTCAGTTCCAGGGTCAGTAGCTATATACAGGGTCAGTAGTTATATACAGGGTCAGTAGCTATATACAGGGTCAGTAGCTATATAATGGGTCAGTAGCTATATACAGGGTCAGTAGCTATATACAGGGTCAGTTCCAGGGTCAGTAGCTATATACAGGGTCAGTTCCAGGGTCAGTAGCTATATACAGGGTCAGTTCCAGGGTCAGTAGCTATATACAGGGTCAGTTCCAGGGTCAGTAGCTATATACAGGGTCAGTAGCTATATAATGGGTCAGTAGCTATATACAGGGTCAGTAGCTATATACAGGGTCAGTTCCAGGGTCAGTAGCTATATACAGGGTCAGTTCCAGGGTCAGTAGTTATATACAGGGTCAGTAGTTATATACAGGGTCAGTAGCTATATACAGGGTCAGTAGCTATATACAGGGTCAGTTCCAGGGTCAGTAGCTATATACAGGGTCAGTAGCTATCTACAGGGTCAGTAGCTATATACAGGGTCAGTAGCTATATACAGGGTCAGTTCCAGGGTCAGTAGTTATATACAGGGTCAGTTCCAGGGTCAGTAGCTATATACAGGGTCAGTAGCTATATACAGGGTCAGTAGCTATATACAGGGTCAGTAGCTATATACAGGGTCAGTTCCAGGGTCAGTAGTTATATACAGGGTCAGTTCCAGGGTCAGTAGCTATATACAGGGACAGTTCCAGGGTCAGTAGTTATATACAGGGTCAGTGCCAGGGTCAGTAGCTATATACAGGGTCAGTAGCTATATACAGGGTCAGTTCCAGGGTCAGTAGTTATATACAGGGTCAGTTCCAGGGTCAGTAGCTATATACAGGGTCAGTAGTTATATACAGGGACAGTGCCAATACAATGTTCAGGGATACTGGAGTTATAGATATGTAAAGGGGACACACTCTTTTCACACCACTTTCCTACAAAGTGATTTTCGTAGCAGGTTAGGAGAACATCTTCGCTAACCTTAACCCTTTTCCTAACCTTAACCTCAGTCTCCCAACCTGCTGTATAAGTTCTCCTAACCTGCTATGAAAAAGTAACTTCTTTATTGAAGTGGCATGAACAGAGTGTTTGTCAATATGTATCTGGGTACAGACAGAACAACAGAACAACCTGGAGAATGTATGAAGTGCCGTTCACGACGCAAATGCTTTAAACGATGTAAACTTTACCTCCATCTGGCGAGCTGGGGCTGACTCTCTCAGGAGACAATCGGTTTTGTTCGGGGGTCCAGCGCTGTGGCGCGGCCACGGCCACCGCTCTGCCCTGCTGACCACCAGAAGATGACAAAGAGAACGAAGACGGAGAAGAAGCTGAGAAAGGCTGTCGCTGTTGAGCGGTCGTCAGGATCGGGTAGTCTGACGGCCAGGGTAGCTGCTGGGTGGGGGAGTAGCAGAGGGAGCCGTCTGCGGTGTAAACAGGGGGGACACCCCGACTGAAACTACTAGATCCGTAGGTGTGAATATTGACGTGAGGTGCGGGTGAGATCACTGGGAAAGTTACATGTGGTGGAGGTGACGCTGCTACGGGAGCGAGGGGGGATTGTGTTTGAGCGGCTCGGGATGTGACAGCGTTGGACACCGATGCAGCAACAGAGTGACCAGACACGGTGGTGTTGGCGAGGGGGCTGGCTCTAGCGGATGGGGAGGAGGGTGTCCCTGTCCCGGCCTGTCCCACCGCGCCGGAGGCATAGCCGATGGAAGGAGACAGAGGTGACAGAGAAGACAGAGGGGTGGTGGCTGGCGAGGAGACCAGAACAACAGCTGTTGATGATGAGTTGACAACAGCACGAGTGGGGCTGCGACTCAATGACGTCGACGTGCGCGTTTCAGGTGCTTCGCTGGCGTTGCATCCACTAGTGTGGAATTTACCGTCCCCGGTGTTGGTGGGCGAGGGGCTGCTGCCTCCACTAGCGGTACCCTGCACAGACCTGGTCAGCAGGGGGGGCTGTATCTGCGGTTTCAGCTGGAACGGAACCGTCGCTCTCATGGGCAGGAGGCGACTGAACACACTGATTCCTGAACTGCCTCCCGAAGCTCCCGAGCCGCCAGTTGTAGCGCCGACTCCACCACCGGTTTCGCTGCTTGGCATAGACAAACAGCTCGATGTCGGAGACCCGTTTCTTCTCACTGTTTGAGACATTATTTGTTCTTAATTGTATTTTTTTTTTGTTTTAAACAATAACGAAAAAAACTGCTATGATAACGACCTCAGCATATGAATAAGTGTAAAACCTAGCCTATATTTCAATATATTTTTGTCGATAGAGCCTATCCAGTTCGGTTATTCCCTAACGCTTCTGCATATTCCACCGGGTGGCTCCTTATCTCACCACATCCGTGACCGAAGCAAGCTGAAACGATTTCACAGCCACGCAGCTAACGTCTCCTACTGACCACGTACTCCCTGCCTCTCATTGGCTAACCCTATCCCTCTGATAACTTCTTATTGGCTCGTCAATTAAAAGCCCGCCTTAGAATTGATCACACGCACAATACATGATTGATTCAAGCAACGTTCCCATATTGCATTATAAAGTGGTAATAATGTATTGGTGAACAATGAATGTTCTACTGTTAGTGAATCTAAACACAGTTGCATCCATAGCATAACATTTTAAATCAACAGTCCCATCAATTTTAGATTGAGATTATATTTTCACTGAAATCCCTGTTGGTCTGTAGTGGCAAGAACTACAATAGGTACAAGACTACTTTGGTAAAGAGTGTGTTTTGAACAAGCTAAACGTGTTAAGAAAAATGACAGGACTGGCCACCCCTCATAGCCTGGTTCCTCTCTAGGTTTCTTCCTAGGTTTTGGCCTTTCTAGGGACTTTTTCCTAGCCACCGTGCTTCTACACCTGCATTGCTTGCTGTTTGGGGTTTTAGGCTGGGTTTCTGTACAGCACTTTGAGATATCAGCTGATGTAAGAAGGGCTTTATGAATACATTTTATTTTATTTGATGCTGGTGTAGGATGAGGTCTACTATTGTAGGATGAGGTCTACTAGTATAGGATGAGGTCTACTAGTATTGGATGAGGTCTACTAGTATAGGATGAGGTCTACTAGTGCAGGATGAGGTGTACTAGTGTAGGATGAGGTCTACTAGTATAGGATGAGGTCTACTAGTATAGGATGAGGTCTACTAGTATAGGATGAGGTCTACTAGTGTAGGATGAGGTCTACTAGTATAGGATGAGGTCTACTAGTATAGGATGAGGTCTACTAGTATAGGATGATGTCTACTAGTATAGGATGAGGTCTACTGGTGCAGGATGAGGTCTACTGGTGTAGGATGAGGTCTACTAGTATACGAGGTCTACGAGTGTAGGATGAGGTCTACTAGTATACGAGGTCTACGAGTGTAGGATGAGGTCTACTAGTGCAGGATGAGGTCTACTAGTGTAGGAGGAGGGCTACTAGTGCAGGATGAGGTCTACTAGTATAGGATGAGGTCTACTAGTGCAGGACGAGGTCTACTATTATAGGATGAGGTCTACTATTATAGGATGAGGTCTACTAGTGTAGGATGAGGTCTACTAGTGTAGGATGAGGTCTACTAGTGTAGGATGAGGTCTACTAGTGTAGGATGATGTCTACTATTGTAGAAAGAGGTCTACTAGTGTAGGATGAGGTCTACTAGTATAGGATGAGGACTACTAGTATAGGATGAGGACTACTAGTGCAGGATGAGGACTACTAGTGTAGGATGAGGTCTACTAGTGTAGAATGAGGTCTACTAGTGTAGCATGATGTCTACTAGTGTAGGATGAGGTCTACTAGTATAGGATGAGGACTACTAGTGTAGGATGAGGTCTACTAGTGTAGGATGAGGTCTACTAGTGTAGGATGAGGTCTACTAGTATAGGATGAGGTCTACTATTGTAGAAAGAGGTCTACTAGTGTAGGATGAGGTCTACTGGTGTAGGATGAGGTATACTAGTGTAGGATGAGGTCTACTAGTGTAGGATGAGGTCTACTATTGTAGAAAGAGGTCTACTAGTGTAGAATGAGGTCTACTAGTGTAGGATGAGGTCTACTAGCGTAGGATGAGGTCTACTAGTGTAGGATGAGGTCTACTAGTGTAGGATGAGGTCTACTAGTGTAGGATGAGGTCTACTAGTGTAGGATGAGGTCTACTAGTATAGGATGAGGTCTACTGGATGAGGTCTACTGGTGTAGGATGAAATCAAATAAAACATTTTCAAATCAAATTTTATTGGTCACATACAAATGGTTGGCAAATGTTATTGCGAGTGTAGCGAAATGCTTGTAAAGATGAGGCCCACTAGTCCAGGGATCAACTACAGCCCTGACCTTCAGTTACACAATCAAAACACAAGGCTTAATCAATGGCCAGCAACCCAAATGGCACCCTATTCCCTACATAGTGCACTACTTTTGACCAGGGGCCATAGTGCTCTAGTCAAAAGTAGTGCGCTATGAAGAGAATTAGGGTGCCATTTGGGACACACAAGAAGTAAAGAAGTCAATTGACATGAAAAAAACAACAATTCTCAGTAATAAAATCTTTAATCAACGGGGTAATGTAATGCAAGCTTTCTTTCATCGAAATTACATTTTTAAACATTTTCAGAGCAGGCTAGAGTATGACATATCATTTGTTCTTTTATTTCAAAGCGCTTATTTTACAAACTTCAATAGAAAACATTAGAGTTGCTTTTAGGGCGAAGGAGAGATACAGGGCCAGAGCTCTGACGGAAAGCATCTACTTCAACATGAATTGTGTCCCCCAAATGGCACCATACTTATTCCCCATGTAGTGCACTACTTTTGACCTGAACCCTGTAGGCCCTGAGCTCTATGGGCCCCGAGCTCTATGGGCCCCGAGCTCCATGGACCCCGAGCTCTATGGGCCCCGAGCTCTATGGACCCCGAGCTCTATGGGCCCCGAGCTCTATGGGCCCCGAGCTCTATGGACCCCGAGCTCTATGGACCCCGAGCTCTATGGGCCCCGAGCTCTATGGGCCCCGAGCTCTATGGGCCCCGAGCTCTATGGGCCCCGAGCTCTATGGGCCCCGAGCTCTATGGGCCCCGAGCTCTATGGGCCCCGAGCTCTATGGGCCCCGAGCTCTATGAGCCCCGAGCTCTATGGACCCCGAGGTCTATGGACCCCGAGCTCTATGGGCCCTGAGGTTTATGGGCCCTGAGGTCTATGGGCCCTGGTCAAAAGTAGTGCACTATACAGTATGAGGAGTAGGATGCCATTTGACAAACAGCTCACTATAACCACAACAACACATCTGACAAACACCCTGGACCCACTCTTTAATCACTTTTCAAGTCATAAAAAAAAGAAAAAAAACGTTTTTTCAGGTGACAGACAACACAGTTTTACAAAAGTCACTTTCCGACCATTCAAATGGTACATTTCCAGACCAATAAAATGTGATGTATTTGGCAGTTGTTAAGATGTGGATGGATATTAGTGATGGATACAGTAGTGTCAGTCAGGACAATGTATTGTATAGTAACCTGTTTATTTTGCATATTAAAGTACGTGCACTCAAAAGTTCACAAAGCCTTAGGATAGTCAGTCTGTGGCAGTCAATAGTTCCTGACTTAAATATTACATTGTTATATCAGAATATCACTGAGTAGGGTAGAAATTAGGAGGGTCCATAATAGCATACTTTATATGGGTTGTAGATCGGATGGGGTCAGTCATGAATAAGGTATATATCTAGACAGTCCTTCGTCCAAATTAGTCACACGACTTCCTCAGTAGTAAAATCCCTGCTTAAAATTCCTCGCATCTTTATTTCATACGGTTAATTTTATGATCTTACCATAATGACCTTAAAATAATACCCTGCATGCTTTCTGAGTGGCATATATATACAGTGGGGAGAACAAGTATTTGATACACTGCCGATTTTGCAGGTTTTCCTACTTACAAAGCATGTAGAGGTCCGTAATTTTTATCATAGGTACACTTCAACTATGAGAGACGGAATCTAAAACAAAAATCACGAAAATCACATTGTATGATTTTTAAGTAATTAATTTGCATTTTATTGCATGACATAAGTATTTGATACATCAGAAAAGCAGAACTTAATATTTGGTACAGAAACCTTTGTTTGCAATTACAGAGATCATACGTTTCCTGTAGTTCTTGACTAGGTTTGCACACACTGCAGCAGGGATTTTGGCCCACTCCTCCCTACAGATCTTCTCCAGATCCTTCAGGTTTCGGGGCTGTCGCTGGGCAATACGGACGTTCAGCTCCCTCCAAAGATTTTCTATTGGGTTCAGGTCTGGAGACTGGCTAGGCCACTCCAGGACCTTGAGATGCTTCTTACGGAGCCACTCCTTAGTTGCCATGGCTGTGTGCTTCGTGTCGTTGTCATGCTGGAAGACCCAGCCACGACCCATCTTCAATGCTCTTACTGAGGGAAGGAGGTTGTTGGCCAAGATCTCGCGATACATGGCCCCATCCATCCTCCCCTCAATACGGTGCAGTCGTCCTGTCCCCTTTGCAGAAAAGCATCCCCAAAGAATGATGTTTCCACCTTCATGCTTCACGGTTGGGATGGTGTTCTTGGGGTTGTACTCATACTTCTTCTTCCTCCAAACACGGTGAGTGGAGTTAGACCAAAAAGCTCTATTTTTGTCTCATCAGACCACATGACCTTCTCCCATTCCTCCTCTGGATCATCCAGATGGTCATTGGCAAACTTCAGACAGGCCTGGACATGCACTGGCTTAAGCAGGGGGACCTTGCGTGCGCTGCAGGATTTTAATCCATGACGGCGTAGTGTGTTACTAATGGTTTTCTTTGAGACTGTGGTCCCAGCTCTCTTCAGGTCATTGACCAGGTCCTGCCGTGTAGTTCTGGGCTGATCCCTCACCTTCCTCATGATCATTGATGCCCCACGAGGTGAAATCTTGCATGGAGCCCCAGACCGAGGGTGATTGACCGTCATCTTGAACTTCTTCCATTTTCTAATAATTGCGCCAACAGTTGTTTCCTTCTCACCAAGCTGCTTGCCTATTGTCCTGTAGCCCATCCCAGCCTTGTGCAGGTCTACAATTTTATCCCTGATGTCCTTACACAGCTCTCTGGTCTTGGCCATTGTGGAGAGGTTGGAATCTGTTTGATTGAGTGTGTGGACAGGTGTCTTTTATACAGGTAACGAGTTCAAACAGGTGCAGTTAATACAGGTAATGAGTGGAGAACAGGAGGGCTTCTTAAAGAAAAACTAACAGGTCTGTGAGAGCCGGAATTCTTACTGGTTGGTAGGTGATCAAATACTTATGTCATGCAATAAAATGCAAATTAATTATTTAAAAATCATACAATGTGATTTTCTGGATTTTTGTTTTAGATTCCGTCTCTCACAGTTGAAGTGTACCTATGATAAAAATTACAGACCTCTACATGCTTTGTAAGTAGGAAAACCTGCAAAATCGGCAGTGTATCAAATACTTGTTCTCCCCACTGTATATATATATACACAGTGATACAGTATAATTAACTGTAAACATCACAGTACTGTTGCAATGTTCTTGGTCCCATAGCAACGGTTGTATGTACAGTGGCCTTCAGGAAGTATTCACACCTTTTCACTTCTCCCACACTGTGTTGTTACAGCCTGAATTTAAAATGGTTAACAGCCTGAATTTAAAATGGTTTACAGCCTGAATTTAAAACGGTTTACAGCCTGAATTTAAAACGGTTTACAGCCTGAATTTAAAATGGTTAACAGCCTGAATTTAAAATGGTTTACAGCCTGAATTTAAAACGGTTTACAGCCTGAATTTAAAACGGTTTACAGCCTGAATTTAAAACGGTTTACAGCCTGAATTTAAAATGGTTTACAGCCTGAACAGAACATTTATTATTAAATTCAGATCTACACACAATACCCCATAATGTCAAAGTGGAATTTTGTTAGTACATTTTTTTTAAATTATTAATAAAACATTTTAAGCTGAAATGCCTTGAGTCAATAAGTATTAAAATACTTTATGGCCTAAATAAGTTCAGGAGTAAACATGTGCTTAACAAATCGCATAATAAGTTGCATGGACTCATTCCGTGATCTATAATATTGTTTAACATGATTTTTGAATGACCACCTCATCTCTGTACCCCACACATACAATTATCTGTAAGGTCCCTCAGTCGAGTAGTGAATTTCAAACACAGATTCAACCACAAAGACCAGGAAGGTTTTTCAATTCCTCACAAAGAACGGCACCGATTGGTAGATGGGTAAAATGTGTAATATCCCTTTGAGCGTGGTGACGTTGTAATTAGGCTTTGGATGGTGTATCAATACACCCAGTCACTACAAAGATACAGGCCTCCTTCCTAACTCAGTTGTCGGAGAGGAAGGAAACCGCTCAGGATTTTCACCATGAAGCCAATGGTGACTTTAAAACAGTTACAGAGTTTAATGGCTGTGATAAGAGAAAACAACTGAGGATGGATCAACAACATTGTAGTTACTCTACAATATTAACCTAATTGACAGAGTGAAAAGAAGGAAGCCTGTACAGAATAAAAATACTCCAAAACATGCATCCTGTTTGCAACAAGGCACTTAAGAAAATACTGAAAACATTTCGGCAAAGAAATTCACTTTTTGTCCTGAATACAAAGCGTTTTGTTTGGGGCAAATCCAACACAACACATTACTGAGTACCACTTCATATTTTCAAGCATTGCGGTGGCTGCTTCATGTTATGGGTATGCTTGTCATTGGCAAGGACTGGGGAGTTTTTAGGATAAAAATAAATGGTATACAGCTATAAGCACAGCCAAAATCCTAGAGGAAAACCTGGTTCAGTCTGTGTTCCAATAGACAATGAGGAGATGAATTCGCCTTTCAGCAGGACAATAACCTAAAACACAAGACCAAATCTACACTGGAGTTGCTTACCAAGAAGATATTGAATGTTCCTGAGTGGCCTAGTTACAATTTTGACTTAAATCGGCTTGAAAATCTATGATAAGACTTGAAAATGGTTGTCTAACAATGATCAACAATCAACTTGACAGAGCTTGAAGAATTGTAAAAAGAATAATTGGCAAATATTGTACAATCCAGGTGTGCAAAGCTCTTAGAGACTTACCCAGAAAGACTCACAGCTCTTAGAGACTTACCCAGAAAGACTCACAGCTCTTAGAGACTTACCCAGAAAGACTCACAGCTCTTAGAGACTTACCCAGATAGACTCACAGCTCTTAGAGACTTACCCAGATAGACTCAAAGCTCTTAGAGACTTACCCAGAAAGACTCACCGGTGTAATCACTGTTTCTACAAAGTATTCTAGACAGTATTTGCAAAAATTTCAAAAAACATGTTTTCACTTTGTCATTATGGGGTGTGTCGATTGGTGAATATTTAATCAATATTATTTAAATTAATATTTAATCCATTTTGAATTCAGACAGCAAAACAACATGTGGAATAAATCAAGGGGTATGAATTCTTTCTGACGACACTGTATGTTGCAGTATATCTGGGTAACTGCACTATCTATATAGACACACACAATTACTTACACCAAAGAGGTGAGCCTATAATACATGAACACATTAGTGTCGCATTTCCAATGAGGATTTATCCCAGTGCTGGAAACACAATAACACTAGAAGTTGACGTTAACATAAAACACTTGCGGCCCACTCTGGGGGTAGTCCTCAATGGAGTAGAACCATGTGAGTTAGGCAGCTATATACCAGACGAGGAGAAACAGGTGCTCACAAATGTCAACAGAAGAGAAACATTTTAATTGATTTTACATCATAGTATTGTTGAAAATGTAAAAAAAAACTTTAAAAAACGTGACAGATGAGAATACAGATGAGAATACGTGCTTCTACACCTGCATTGCTTGCTGTTTGGGGTTTTAGGCTGGGTTTCTGTACAGCACTTCGAGATATTAGCTGATGTACGAAGGGCTATATAAAATAAACTTGATTTGATTTGATTTAAAAAACGTGACAGATGAGAATACTTGGGTTTTAGCTTTAGTTTTCGTATCCAACATCAATCTTCAAGAGTAGAGAACCCTGACACATCAAGAGTAGAGAACCCTGACACATCAAGAGAAGAGAACCCTGACACATCAAGAGAAGAGAACCGTGACACATCAAGATAACCCTGACACGTCAAGAGTAGAGAACCCTGACACGTCAAGAAAAGAGAACCCTGACACATCAAGAGAAGAGAACCCTGACACATCAAGAAAAGAGAACCCTGACCATCAAGAGAACCCTGACACGTCAAGAGAAGAGAACCCTGACACGTCAAGAGAAGAGAACCCTGACCATCAAGAGAACCCTGACACGTCAAGAGAAGAGAACCCTGACACATCAAGAAAAGAGAACCCTGACACGTCAAGAGAAGAGAACCCTGACACGTCAAGAGAAGAGAACCCTGACACGTCAAGAGAAGAGAACCCTGACACGTCAAGAGAAGAGAACCCTGACACATCAAGAGAACCCTGACACGTCGAGAGAAGAGAACCCTGACACATCGAGAGAAGAGAACCCTGACACATCAAGAGAAGAGAACCCTGACACGTCAAGAGAAGAGAACCCTGACACATCAAGAGAAGAGAACCCTGACACATCAAGAGAAGAGAACCCTGACACATCAAGATAACCCTGACACGTCAAGAGTAGAGAACCCTGACACGTCAAGAAAAGAGAACCCTGACACATCAAGAGAAGAGAACCCTGGCACGTCAAGAGAAGAAAACCCTGACACGTCAAGAGAAGAGAACCCTGACACGTCAAGAGAAGAGAACCCTGACACGTCAAGAGAACCCTGACACGTCAAGAGAACCCTGACACGTCAAGAGAAGAGAACCCTGGCACATCAAGAGTAGAGAACCCTGACACATCAAGAGAAGAGAACCCTGATACGTCAAGAGAAGAGAACCCTGACACATCAAGAGTAGAGAACCCTGACACGTCAAGAGAACCCTGACACGTCAAGAGAACCCTGACACGTCAAGAGAACCCTGACACGTCAAGAGAACCCTGACACGTCAAGAGAAGAGAACCCTGACACATCAAGAGAACCCTGACACGTCAAGAGAAGAGCACCCTGACACGTCAAGAGTAGAGAACCCTGACACGTCAGGAGAAGAGAACCCTGACACGTCAAGAGTAGAGAACCCTGACACGCCAAGAGAAGAGAACCCTGACACGTCAAGAGAAGAGAACCCTGACACGTCGAAAAGTGGAGAATGTTTACCTTAACATTTGTATATAACATTCAGAGAACTCTCTCCAAACCAAAAACACATTTAACAATAGGTACATTGACAAACTTTCCAAAGTTAACAGTTTATTGTAGGGTAGTTTACATGTTATAAGTTCCAGGTATGTGGGTGGGTAGCATGTAGGTTTACGTAGCTATAAATTAGTAGTAATTTACAGTTCTGTTCATAGCTCAGCTGAAATGGAATGTGGAATAGAATGAAGTTACCCCATCCACTAGTCAGCTAACATGTCCAATCTGTCTGTTAACCCTCCTCTAGTAGTCTAGACTAGAGCATGGTGACTATAGGGTAGAGGACTGTCTGTTAACCCTCCTCTAGCAGTCTAGACTAGAGCATGGTGACTATAGGGTAGAGGACTGACTGTCTGTTAACCCTCCTCTAGCAGTCTAGACTAGAGCATGGTGACTATAGGGTAGAGGACTGACTGTCTGTTAACCCTCCTCTAGTAGTCTAGACTAGAGCATGGTGACTATAGGGTAGAGGACTGACTGTCTGTTAACCCTCCTCTAGTAGTCTAGACTAGAGCATGGTGACTATAGGGTAGAGGACTGACTGTTAACCCTCCTCTAGCAGTCTAGACTAGAGCATGGTGACTATAGGGTAGAGGACTGACTGTCTGTTAACCCTCCTCTAGTAGTCTAGACTAGAGCATGGTGACTATAGGGTAGAGGACTGACTGTCTGTTAACCCTCCTCTAGTAGTCTAGTCTAGACTAGAGCATGGTGACTATAGGGTAGAGGACTGACTGTCTGTGTACAGCATAGCTACGCACATTTACATAAGAAAAAAAACCTAAACATCCTTTGTCAGTCACGAATGTTTAATACAATTATATTTGAACTTACTCTGCCGATTGTCCATAGGATTGGTCCTTCAGCTAGTTGAAATTTAAGACAAAATATCCACAGTTATCAAATCAATCCGATGTTATTAGTCACATACTTCTGTAGACTAACAGGTGTAGACTAACAGGTGTAGACTAACAGGTGTAGACTAACAGGTGTAGACTACTAACAGGTGTAGACTAACAGGTGTAGACTAACAGGTGTAGACTAACAGGTGTAGACTACTAACAGGTGTAGACTAACAGGTGTAGACTAACAGGTGTAGACTAACAGGTGTAGACTAACAGGTGTAGACTAACAGGTGTAGACTAACAGTGAAATGCTGACTGACGAGTCTTTTCCAACAATGCAGTTTATAATTAAACAGACTTCAAAATGCACATCTTTACGTGTGGAAATTCATATTTTTTTCTCTTTTTGCTCATGACCCAAAAGGCACGTGCACAAGACGGAAGTACCGGCAGGCGACGCATACTGACCCAAGTCTTGCCGGTGTTTACATGGTTGTGTACGTGCGCCGGGTGACAAGAGTTTTCAAAGGCATTACCAGCTCTCTCTCTCTCTCTCTCTCTCTCTACTCTCTAACAAGTCTGATAAATATTACTATTTACATTTAAGTCATTTAGCAGTAGAGGACTGACTGACTGTTAACCCTCCTCTAGTAGTCTAGTCTAGAGCATGGTGACTATAGGGTAGAGGACTGACTGTTAACCCTCCTCTAGCAGTCTAGACTAGAGCATGGTGACTATAGGGTAGAGGACTGACTGTCTGTTAACCCTCGTCTAGCAGTCTAGTCTAGAGCATGGTGACTATAGGGTAGAGGACTGACTGTTAACCCTCCTCTAGCAGTCTAGACTAGAGCATGGTGACTATAGGGTAGAGGACTGACTGTCTGTTAACCCTCCTCTAGTAGTCTAGACTAGAGCATGGTGACTATAGGGTAGAGGACTGACTGACTGTTAACCCTCCTCTAGCAGTCTAGACTAGAGCATGGTGACTATAGGGTAGAGGACTGACTGTTAACCCTCCTCTAGCAGTCTAGACTAGAGCATGGTGACTATAGGGTAGAGGACTGACTGTCTGTTAACCCTCCTCTAGTAGTCTAGACTAGAGCATGGTGACTATAGGGTAGAGGACTGACTGTTAACCCTCCTCTAGCAGTCTAGACTAGAGCATGGTGACTATAGGGTAGAGGACTGTCTGTTAACCCTCCTCTAGTAGTCTAGACTAGAGCATGGTGACTATAGGGTAGAGGACTGACTGTTAACCCTCCTCTAGTAGTCTAGACTAGAGCATGGTGACTATAGGGTAGAGGACTGTCTGTTAACATTGACGTTAACTATGGTGGATAGTTCAACCAGCTGAAGGACAAACCGGACAAACAACCGGTAAAGGAAGTTCAAATGTTCATTTTATTCAACATTCTGGCTTGTAAAGGAAACATTTCCAAGTTTTTTTTTGCAGTGCTTTGATTCAGACTGTATACCAAGAAGTGGTCTGGTTTATTAAGCTAGGCAGGGGACTGACTGGGTAGAGAGAGAACAGTGAAAGGTTTAGAATAACCACGAGGGTCTTCTGAAGAGGAGTTCAACGGTCAGTCGGAGTAGACTGACGTTAAACTGTCGCTCATTTCTTTTTGTAACAGAACAAAATCCCACGTCCTTATAGACAGCTGCAGATATCGCTAATGTCCTTATAGACAGCTGCAGATATCGCTAATGTCCTTATAGACAGCTGCAGATATCACTAATGTACTTATAGACAGCTGCAGATATCACTAATGTCCTTATAGACAGCTGCAGATATCACCAATGTACTTATAGACAGCTGCAGATATCACTAATGTCCTTATAGACAGCTGCAGATATCACCAATGTACTTATAGACAGCTGCAGATATCACTAATGTCCTTATAGACAGCTGCAGATATCACCAATGTACTTATAGACAGCTGCAGATATCACTAATGTCCTTATAGACAGCTGCAGATATCACCAATGTCCTTATAGACAGCTGCAGATATCACCAATGTCCTTATAGACAGCTGCAGATATCACTAATGTCCTTATAGACAGCTGCAGATATCACTAATGTCCTTATAGACAGCTGCAGATATCACTAATGTACTTATAGACAGCTGCAGATATCACTAATGTCCTTATAGACAGCTGCAGATATCACCAATGTACTTATAGACAGCTGCAGATATCGCTAATGTACTTATAGACAGCTGCAGATATCGCTAATGTCCTTATAGACAGCTGCAGATATCACTAATGTACTTATAGACAGCTGCAGATATCACTAATGTCCTTATAGACAGCTGCAGATATCACCAATGTCCTTATAGACAGCTGCAGATATCGCTAATGTACTTATAGACAGCTGCAGATATCGCTAATGTCCTTATAGACAGCTGCAGATATCACTAATGTCCTTATAGACAGCTGCAGATATCACTAATGTACTTATAGACAGCTGCAGATATCACTAATGTACTTATAGACAGCTTCAGATATCGCTAATGTATTTATAGACAGCTGTCTCATTCAGGGACAGTGGGACAGAGAGCAGGACAGCGACTACTAATGATAATAATAAGTGGACTGTTTACAATGTCATAATAACAACAGAAGAAACCGCGGCAAAGAATACAACACAATTCAAAATGGTTTAAAAAAGCTCTTCAACGCTAAAGCCTATAGGACATTTAAACATGTGATGAAAAAAACGTAGGATATACAGATTGATGGTAAAACAAATACATAAACATTATTGAATGTACTAAGCATAGAAAGGGGGCTCCCGAGTGGCGCAGCGGTTTTAAGGCACTGCATCTCAGTGCACTACAGTCCCTGGTTCGAATCCAGGCTGTATCACATCCGGCCGTGATCGGGAGTCCCATAGGGCGGCGCACAGTTGGCCCAGCGTCGTCCGGGTTTGGCCGGTGTAGGCCGTCATTGTAAATAAGAATTTGTTCTGAAACCGACTTGCCTAGTTAAATAAAAGGTTAAATAAAACAAATATAAAACATTACTGAATGTACTACGCATAAACATGACTGGAAACCAATGAGCATGTAACCCAGTCTTAAAGACCCGCTGCTCTTGCTTGATCAGTCTTTTCTCTTAATGTTTTTTTTAGACCAGTCGTTACCATGGTCACTAGATGATTGACATCACTTTTTTTTTTAAGTGCAAAAAAATAAAAAATAAAAAATAAAATGTCTTCAAAATTCAAAACAGCAAATACGTATAATCATACAATGATTTATGTGGAACAGCATTTATAATGGAAGCAATTGAAGCCAATGTTGCTGCATAGATATATTCTGTTTTAAAGTTCTACAAAGTAAAGAAAAAGTTGAGAAGAAAAGAATATCATAATTTATAAGTGCTTCTTTCTTGACAATTGATTCTGTTGCAGTCACGTCGTTTCTTCTCCTTCTGACGGAATTCGAACCATGGAAACCATGGAAACCAGGGAAACCATGGAAACCATGGAAACCAGGGAAACCAGGGAAACCGGAGCATGCTTCCATTCAGGTCTAAAACGGCACCCTATTCACAACAGATGCACTGCCCTATCGACCACATCGGCTCTGGTCGAAAGTAGTGCAATAATATAGGGAATAGGGTGTCACTGCAGACACAGTCGTAGCCTAAGGAGGCCACGCCCTCCTCAACGTGTTCCCGACAAATCGAATGTAGCCAGCGTAATGACAAAAAGTTGCCAGCTATGGAGGTGTGGGAGGTTACGGTAACACATTCTGCCCTAAAAAATAAAGTCACATTTGGTGGCATCTGATGCACCCCAATTTGTTAAAAGTCACTGAAGTAGCCAGCTGGGTGTAGTTGGCAACCAGGCAGCTGGCGTTTCTGCAACACACTGCCCACCTGTTATCACACCCTCCTCTAGGGGTCAGGGTTCACAGGCAGGTCATGCCGGGGTCACAGGGGTCAGAGGTCATGGTGGCGGTAGCAGTGGTAGTCCCACCCCCTACCAGGTAGACGGCAGTGGAGGACTTGGAGCGACAGGTTCCGTTGTTGTTGTTTACCTCTCCCACCTGCGTATCCGTGGAAACCACCCAGGTGGCGGGGCGCCACCTCTTCAGAGAGTACGGTGTCTTGACACGACGCTTGATCTTCTCACCTGACCCTCCCTGGCCGTCCAGCGACGAACCATCACCTGGGGAGAAGAGACAGACAGGTATTAGAACCAGAGAAGGCGAAGAGAGACAGACAGACAGACAGGTATTAGAACCAGAGAAGGAGAAGAGGGACAGACAGACAGACAGGTATTAGAACC
The DNA here is from genome assembly GCF_045679555.1 of Salvelinus alpinus. Taxonomy (NCBI): domain Eukaryota; kingdom Metazoa; phylum Chordata; class Actinopteri; order Salmoniformes; family Salmonidae; genus Salvelinus; species Salvelinus alpinus. The sequence continues at coordinate 18,036,974 of NC_092099.1, read as the reverse complement.
AGAGAAACAGACACTGATCAAGATAGTTAAATTGTTTTACATGTTAGTCATTTATCAGACGCTCTTGTTCAGAGAGACTTCCAGTCAGTACATTCATGTTGAGATAGCTAGGTGGGACAACCACATATCACAGTCATAGTCAGTACATTCATCTACAGATAGCTAGGTGAGACAACCACATATCACAGTCATAGTCAGTACATTCATCTCCAGATAGCTAGGTGGGACAACCACATATCACAGTCATAGTCAGTACATTCATCTGCAGATAGCTAGGTGGGACAACCACATATCTCAGTCATAGTCAGTACATTCATCTACAGATAGCTAGGTGGGACAACCACATATCACAGTCATAGTCAGTACATTCATCTGCAGATAGCTAGGTGAGACAACCACATATCACAGTCATAGTCAGTACATTCATCTGCAGATAGCTAGGTGGGACAACCACATATCACAGTCATAGTCAGTACATTCATCTGCAGATAGCTAGGTGAGACAACCACATATCACAGTCATAGTCAGTACATTCATCTGCAGATAACTAGGTGGGACAACCACATATCACAGTCATAGTCAGTACATTCATCTGCAGATAGCTAGGTGGGACAACCACATATCACAGTCATAGTCAGTACATTCATCTGCAGATAGCTAGGTGAGACAACCACATATCACAGTCATAGTCAGTACATTCATCTTCAGATAGCTAGGTGGGACAACCACATATCACAGTCATAGTCAGTACATTCATCTCCAGATAGCTAGGTGGGACAACCACATATCACAGTCATAGTCAGTACATTCATCTTCAGATAGCTAGGTGAGACAACCACATATCACAGTCATAGTCAGTACATTCATCTCCAGATAGCTAGGTGAGACAACCACATATCACAGTCATAGTCAGTACATTCATCTCCAGATAGCTAGGTGGGACAACCACATATCACAGTCATAGTCAGTACATTCATCTCCAGATAGCTAGGTGGGACAACCACATATCACAGTCATAGTCAGTACATTCATCTCCAGATAGCTAGGTGAGACAACCACATATCACAGTCATAGTCAGTACATTCATCTTCAGATAGCTAGGTGGGACAACCACATATCACAGTCATAGTCAGTACATTCATCTCCAGATAGCTAGGTGAGACAACCACATATCACAGTCATAGTCAGTACATTCATCTCCAGATAGCTAGGTGGGACAACCACATATCACAGTCATAGTCAGTACATTCATCTTCAGATAGCTAGGTGGGACAACCACATATCACAGTCATAGTCAGTACATTCATCTACAGATAGCTAGGTGGGACAACCACATATCACAGTCATAGTCAGTACATTCATCTCCAGATAGCTAAGTGGGACAACCACATATCACAGTCATAGTCAGTACATTCATCTCCAGATAGCTAGGTGAGACAACCACATGTCATAGTCAGTACATTCATCTGCAGATAGCTAGGTGGGACAACCACATATCACAGTCATAGTCAGTACATTCATCTCCAGATAGCTAGGTGAGACAACCACATATCACAGTCATAGTCAGTACATTCATCTACAGATAGCTAGGTGAGACAACCACATATCACAGTCATAGTCAGTACATTCATCTCCAGATAGCTAGGTGAGACAACCACATATCACAGTCATAGTCAGTACATTCATCTACAGATAGCTAGGTGGGACAACCACATATCACAGTCATAGTCAGTACATCGATCAAGCAGACACATCGATGGCCCTGAACGAACTTTATCTGACTCTTTGTAAACTGGAAACCACACACCCTGAGGCTGCATTCATCGTAGCTGGGGATTTTAACAAGGCTAATCTAAAAACAAAACTCCCTAAATTCTATCAGCATATCGATTGTGCTACCAGGGCTGGAAAAACACTAGACCATTGTTATACTAATTTCCGCGACGCTTATAAGGCCCTCCCCCGCCCCCCTTTCGGAAAAGCTGACCACGACTCCATTTTGTTGATTCCAGCCTACAAACAAAAACTCAAACAACAAGCTCCCGCGCTCAGGTCTGTTCAACGCTGGTCCGACCAATCTGAATCCACGCTTCAAGACTGCTTCGATCACGCGGATTGGAATATGTTCCGCATCGCGTCCAACAACAATATTGACGAATATGCTGATTCGGTGAGCGAGTTCATTAGGAAGTGCATTGACGATGTCGTACCCACAGCAACGATAAAAACATTCCCAAACCAGAAACCGTGGATTGACGGCAGCATTCGCGTGAAACTGAAAGCGCGAACCACTGCTTTTAACCAGGGCAAGGTGACCGGAAACATGACCGAATACAAACAGTGTAGCTATTCTCTCCGCAAGGCAATCAAACAGGCTAAGTCTCAGTACAGAGACAAAATCGAGTCGAAATTCAACAGCTCAGACACAAGAGGTATGTGGCAGGGTCTACAGTCAATCACGGATTACAAAAAGAAAACCAGCCCCGTCGAGGACCAGGATGTCTTGCTCCCAGACAGGCTAAACAACTTTTTTGCCCGCTTTGAGGACAATACAGTGCCACTGACACGGCCCCCTACCAAAACCTGCGGGCTCTCCTTCACTGCAGCCGAGGTGAGTAAAACATTTAAACGTGTTAACCCTCGCAAGGCTGCAGGCCCAGACGGCATTCCCAGCCGCGTCCTCAGAGCATGCGCAGACCAGCTGGCTGGTGTGTTTACGGACATATTCAATCAATCCTTATCCCAGTCTGCTGTTCCCACATGCTTCAAGAGGGCCACCATTGTTCCTGTGCCCAAGAAAGCTAAGGTAACTGAGCTAAACGACTACCGCCCCGTAGCACTCACTTCCGTCATCATGAAGTGCTTTGAGAGACTAGTCAAGGACCATATCACCTCCACCCTACCGGACACCCTAGACCCACTCCAATTTGCTTACCGACCCAATAGGTCCACAGACGACGCAATCGCAACCACACTGCACACTGCCCTAACCCATCTGGACAAGAGGAATACCCATGTGAGAATGCTGTTCATCGATTACAGCTCAGCATTTAACACCATAGTACCCTCCAAACTCGTCATCAAGCTCGAGACCCTGGGTCTCGACCCCGCCCTGTGCAACTGGGTCCTGGACTTCCTGACGGGCCGCCCCCAGGTGGTGAGGGTAGGTAACAACATCTCCACCCCGCTGATCCTCAACACTGGGGCCCCACAAGGGTGCGTTCTGAGCCCTCTCCTGTACTCCCTGTTCACCCACGACTGCGTGGCCATGCACGCCTCCAACTCAATCATCAAGTTTGCGGATGACACTACAGTGGTAGGCTTGATCACCAACAACGACGAGACGGCCTACAGGGAGGAGGTGAGGGCCCTCGGAGTGTGGTGTCAGGAAAATAACCTCATACTCAACGTCAACAAAACAAAGGAGATGATTGTGGACTTCAGGAAACAGCAGAGGGAGCACCCCCCTATCCACATCGACGGGTCAGTAGTGGAGAAGGTGGAAAGTTTTAAGTTCCTCGGTGTACACATCACGGACAAACTGAACTGGTCCACCCACACAGACAGCGTTGTGAAGAAGGCGCAGCAGCGCCTCTTCAACCTCAGGAGGCTGAAGAAATTCGGCTTGTCACCAAAAGCACTCACAAACTTCTACAGATGCACAATCGAGAGCATCCTGTCGGGCTGTATCACCGCCTGGTACGGCAACTGCTCCGCCCACAACCGTAAGGCTCTCCAGAGGGTAGTGAGGTCTGCAGAACGCATCACCAGGGGCAAACTACCTGCCCTCCAGGACACCTACACCACCCGATGTCACAGGAAGGCCATAAAGATCATCAAGGACAACAACCACCCAAGCCACTGCCTGTTCACCCCGCTATCATCCAGAAGGCGAGGTCAGTACAGGTGCATCAAAGCAGGGACCGAGAGACTGAAAAACAGCTTCTATCTCAAGGCCATCAGACTGTTAAACAGCCACCACTAACATTTAGCGGCCGCTGCCAACATACTGACTCAACTCCAGCCACTTTAAAAATGGGAATTGATGGAAATTATGTAAAAATGTACCACTAGCCACTTTAAGCAATGCCACTTAATACAATGTTTACATACCCTACATTACCCATCTCATATGTATATATACTGTACTCTATATCATCTACTGCATCTTGCCATCTTTATGCAATACATGTACCACTAGCCACTTTAAACTATGCCACTTTATGTTTACATACCCTACAGTACTCATCTCATATGTATATACCGTACTCTATACCATCTACTGCATCTGCCATGCCGTTCTGTACCACCACTCATTCATATATCTTTATGTACATATTCTTTATCCCTTTACACTTGTGTGTGTGTGTAAGGTAGTAGTGTGGAATTGTTAGGTTAGATTACTGTTGGTTATTACTGCATTGTCGGAACTAGAAGCACAAGCATTTCGCTACACTCGCATTAACATCTGCTAACCATGTGTATGTGACTAATAAAATTTGATTTGATTTGATTACATTCATCTACAGATAGCTAGGTGAGACAACCACATATCACAGTCATAGTCAGTACATTAATCTACAGATAGCTAGGTGAGACAACCACATATCACAGTCATAGTCAGTACATTCATCTCCAGATAGCTAGGTGGGACAACCACATATCTCAGTCATAGTCAGTACATTCATGTTGAGATAGCTAGGTGAGACAACCACATATCACAGTCATAGTCAGTACATTCATCTGCAGATAGCTAGGTGGGACAACCACATATCACAGTCATAGTCAGTACATTCATCTTCAGATAGCTAGGTGGGACAACCACATATCACAGTCATAGTCAGTACATTCATCTACAGATAGCTAGGTGGGACAACCACATATCACAGTCATAGTCAGTACATTCATCTTCAGATAGCTAGGTGAGACAACCACATATCACATATCATAGTCAGTACATTCATCTTCAGGTAGATAGGTGGGACAACCACATATCACAGTCATAGTCAGTACATTCATCTGCAGATAGCTAGGTGGGACAACCACATATCACAGTCATAGTCAGTACATTCATCTACAGATAGCTAGGTGGGACAACCACATATCACAGTCATAGTAAGTACATGTTTCCTTAATAAAGACATGGGGGGGGGCAGGACAGAGAAGAGCTTGGACTGGGCTGAGCGGGAGCTGGGGAGGGCCAAGAGACCAGAGGTGGAAGAACGGAGTGCTCGGGCTGGGATGTAGGGTTTGAGTATAGCCTGAAGGTAGGGAGGGACAGGTCCTCTTGCTGTTCTGTAGGTAGGGAGGGACAGGTCCTCTTGCTGTTCTGTAGGTAGGGAGGGACAGGTCCTCTTGTTGTTCTGAAGGTAGGGAGGGACAGGTCCTCTTGCTGTTCTGTAGGTAGGAAGGGACAGGTCCTCTTGCTGTTCTGTAGGTAGGAAGGGACAGGTCTTCTTGCTGCTCTGTAGGTAGGGAGGGACAGGTCTTCTTGCTGTTCTGTAGGTAGGGAGGGACAGGTCCTCTTGCTGTTCTGTAGGTAGGGAGGGACAGGTCCTCTTGCTGTTCTGAAGGTAGGGAGGGACAGGTCCTCTTGCTGTTCTGTAGGTAGGGAGGGACAGGTCCTCTTGCTGTTCTGAAGGTAGGGAGGGACAGGTCCTCTTGCTGTTCTGTAGGTAGGGAGGGACAGGTCCTCTTGCTGTTCTGTAGGTAGAGAGGGACAGGTCCTCTTGCTGTTCTGTAGGTAGGGAGGGACAGGTCCTCTTGCTGTTCTGTAGGTAGAGAGGGACAGGTCCTCTTGCTGTTCTGAAGGTAGGGAGGGACAGGTCCTCTTGCTGTTCTGAAGGTAGGGAGGGAGGGACAGGTCCTCTTGCTGTTCTGTAGGTAGGGAGGGACAGGTCCTCTTGCTGTTCTGTAGGTAGGGAGGGACAGGTCCTCTTGCTGTTCTGAAGGTAGGGAGGGACAGGTCCTCTTGCTGTTCTGAAGGTAGGGAGGGACAGGTCCTCTTGCTGTTCTGTAGGTAGGGAGGGACAGGTCCTCTTGCTGTTCTGTAGGTAGGGAGGGACAGGTCCTCTCGGTTCTGTAGGTAACCTGAAGGTAGGGAGGCACAGGTCTTCTTGCTGTTCTGAAGGTAGGGAGGGACAGGTCCTCTTGCTGTTCTGTAGGTAGGGAGGGACAGGTCCTCTTGCTGCTCTGTAGGTAGGGAGGGACAGGTCCTCTTGCTGCTCTGTAGGTAAGGAGGGAGGGACAGGTCCTCTTGCTGCTCTGAAGGTAGGGAGGGACAGGTCCTCTTGCTGTTCTGCAGGTAGGGAGGGACAGGTCCTCTTGCTGTTCTGTAGGTAGGGAGGGACAGGTCCTCTTGCTGTTCTGTAGGTAGGGAGGGACAGGTCCTCTTGCTGTTCTGTAGGTAGGGAGGGACAGGTCCTCTTGCTGTTCTGTAGGTAGAGGGGGACAGGTCCTCTTGCTGTTCTGAAGGTAGGGAGGGACAGGTCCTCTTGCTGTTCTGTAGGTAGGGAGGGACAGGTCCTCTTGCTGTTCTGTAGGTAGGGAGGGACAGGTCCTCTTGCTGTTCTGTAGGTAGGGAGGGACAGGTCCTCTTGCTGTTCTGTAGGTAGGGAGGGACAGGTCCTCTTGCTGTTCTGTAGGTAGGGAGGGACAGGTCCTCTTGCTGTTCTGTAGGTAGGGAGGGACAGGTCCTCTTGCTGTTCTGTAGGTAACCTGAAGGTAGGGAGGGACAGGTCCTCTTGCTGTTCTGTAGGTAGGGAGGGACAGGTCCTCTTGCTGTTCTGTAGGTAGGGAGGGACAGGTCCTCTTGCTGTTCTGTAGGTAGGGAGGGACAGGTCCTCTTGCTGTTCTGTAGGTAGGGAGGGACAGGTCCTCTTGCTGTTCTGTAGGTAGGGAGGGACAGGTCCTCTTGCTGTTCTGTAGGTAGGGAGGGACAGGTCCTCTTGCTGTTCTGAAGGTAGGGAGGGACAGGTCCTCTTGCTGTTCTGTAGGTAACCTGAAGGTAGGGAGGGACAGGTCCTCTTGCTGTTCTGTAGGTAGGGAGGGACAGGTCCTCTTGCTGTTCTGTAGGTAGGGAGGGACAGGTCCTCTTGCTGTTCTGTAGGTAGGGAGGGACAGGTCCTCTTTGAAGGTAGGGAGGGACAGGTCCTCTTGCTGTTCTGTAGGTAGGGAGGGACAGGTCCTCTTGCTGTTCTGTAGGTAGGGAGGGACAGGTCCTCTTGCTGTTCTGAAGGTAGGGAGGGACAGGTCCTCTTGCTGTTCTGAAGGTAGGGAGGGACAGGTCCTCTTGCTGTTCTGAAGGTAGGGAGGGACAGGTCCTCTTGCTGTTCTGTAGGTAGGGAGGGACAGGTCCTCTTGCTGTTCTGTAGGTAGGGAGGGACAGGTCCTCTTGCTGTTCTGTAGGTAGGGAGGGACAGGTCCTCTTGCTGTTCTGTAGGTAGGGAGGGACAGGTCCTCTTGCTGTTCTGTAGGTAGGGAGGGACAGGTCCTCTTGCTGTTCTGTAGGTAAGGAGGGACAGGTCCTCTTGCTGTTCTGAAGGTAGGGAGGGACAGGTCCTCTTGCTGTTCTGAAGGTAGGGAGGGACAGGTCCTCTTGCTGTTCTGTAGGTAGGGAGGGACAAGTCCTCTTGCTGTTCTGTAGGTAGGGAGGGACAGGTCCTCTCGGTTCTGTAGGTAACCTGAAGGTAGGGAGGCACAGGTCCTCTTGCTGTTCTGAAGGTAGGGAGGGACAGGTCCTCTTGCTGTTCTGTAGGTAAGGAGGGAGGGACAGGTCCTCTTGCTGCTCTGTAGGTAGGGAGGGACAGGTCCTCTTGCTGCTCTGTAGGTAAGGAGGGAGGGACAGGTCCTCTTGCTGCTCTGAAGGTAGGGAGGGACAGGTCCTCTTGCTGCTCTGAAGGTAGGGAGGGACAGGTCCTCTTGCTGTTCTGTAGGTAACCTGAAGGTAGGGAGGGACAGGTCCTCTTGCTGTTCTGTAGGTAGGGAGGGACAGGTCCTCTTGCTGTTCTGTAGGTAGGGAGGGACAGGTCCTCTTGCTGTTCTGTAGGTAGGGAGGGACAGGTCCTCTTTGAAGGTAGGGAGGGACAGGTCCTCTTGCTGTTCTGTAGGTAGGGAGGGACAGGTCCTCTTTGAAGGTAGGGAGGGACAGGTCCTCTTGCTGTTCTGTAGGTAGGGAGGGACAGGTCCTCTTGCTGTTCTGTAGGTAGGGAGGGACAGGTCCTCTTGCTGTTCTGAAGGTAGGGAGGGACAGGTCCTCTTGCTGTTCTGAAGGTAGGGAGGGACAGGTCCTCTTGCTGTTCTGTAGGTAGGGAGGGACAGGTCCTCTTGCTGTTCTGAAGGTAGGGAGGGACAGGTCCTCTTGCTGTTCTGAAGGTAGGGAGGGAGGGACAGGTCCTCTTGCTGCTCTGTAGGTAGGGAGGGACAGGTCCTCTTGCTGTTCTGAAGGTAGGGAGGGACAGGTCCTCTTGCTGTTCTGTAGGTAGGGAGGGACAGGTCCTCTTGCTGTTCTGTAGGTAGGGAGGGACAGGTCCTCTTGCTGTTCTGTAGGTAGGGAGGGACAGGTCCTCTTTGAAGGTAGGGAGGGACAGGTCCTCTTGCTGTTCTGTAGGTAGGGAGGGACAGGTCCTCTTTGAAGGTAGGGAGGGACAGGTCCTCTTGCTGTTCTGTAGGTAGGGAGGGACAGGTCCTCTTGCTGTTCTGTAGGTAGGGAGGGACAGGTCCTCTTGCTGTTCTGAAGGTAGGGAGGGACAGGTCCTCTTGCTGTTCTGAAGGTAGGGAGGGACAGGTCCTCTTGCTGTTCTGAAGGTAGGGAGGGACAGGTCCTCTTGCTGTTCTGTAGGTAGGGAGGGACAGGTCCTCTTGCTGTTCTGTAGGTAGGGAGGGACAGGTCCTCTTGCTGTTCTGAAGGTAGGGAGGGACAGGTCCTCTTGCTGTTCTGAAGGTAGGGAGGGACAGGTCCTCTTGCTGCTCTGAAGGTAAGGAGGGACAGGTCCTCTTGCTGTTCTGAAGGTAGGGAGGGACAGGTCCTCTTGCTGCTCTGAAGGTAAGGAGGGACAGGTCCTCTTGCTGTTCTGTAGGTAGGGAGGGACAGGTCCTCTTGCTGTTCTGAAGGTAGGGAGGGAGGGACAGGTCCTCTTGCTGCTCTGTAGGTAGGGAGGGACAGGTCCTCTTGCTGTTCTGAAGGTAGGGAGGGACAGGTCCTCTTGCTGCTCTGTAGGTAGGGAGGGACAGGTCCTCTTGCTGTTCTGTAGGTAGGGAGGGACAGGTCCTCTTGCTGTTCTGTAGGTAGGGAGGGACAGGTCCTCTCGGTTCTGTAGGTAACCTGAAGGTAGGGAGGCACAGGTCCTCTTGCTGTTCTGAAGGTAGGGAGGGACAGGTCCTCTTGCTGTTCTGTAGGTAGGGAGGGACAGGTCCTCTTGCTGCTCTGTAGGTAGGGAGGGACAGGTCCTCTTGCTGCTCTGTAGGTAAGGAGGGAGGGACAGGTCCTCTTGCTGCTCTGAAGGTAGGGAGGGACAGGTCCTCTTGCTGTTCTGAAGGTAGGGAGGGACAGGTCCTCTTGCTGTTCTGTAGGTAGGGAGGGACAGGTCCTCTTGCTGTTCTGAAGGTAGGGAGGGACAGGTCCTCTCGGTTCTGTAGGTAACCTGAAGGTAGGGAGGGACAGGTCCACTTGCTGCTCTGTAGGTAGGGAGGGACAGGTCCTCTTGCTGCTCTGTAGGTTCTGTAGCACCATGGTCTTGTAGTTGATGTGAGGCTTCGTTACACAGACAGAAGGGACAGAGGGGAATCTATTTCCATCAGAAACATTAGGAGCTCCTTTAGAGAATGCTGCCCTCTGGTGGTTGAGGGGTACAACTTCAAACAGTTGTTGTCAGACACACACACACACCCCCCCACACACACCCCCCCCACACACACACACACACACACACACACACACACACACACACACACACACACACACACACACACACACACACACACACACACACACACACACACACACACACACACACACACACACACACACACACACACACACACACACACACACACACCATGTTACGTTCCCCAGTTCCTGTGTTGTGTATTTGTATGTGTGTGTGTTTCAGGAAAATGGCTTCCTGGATTCCCCCAAGCAGCTGATTGGTCGGCCCCATTGATGATTGGAGCTGACCCCGCCCTCTTGTCAGAAACAGCTTCAGTTACAGACTCCTTCTGAAGCAATATAAACCAGAGTTCTGTCTCCTCAGAAAGGAGATGATTGCTGAGAGAAGAGAGATGAGGGTGATAACCTGTGTTGGTTGTTGTTAAGTAGCTGCTGTTTCTCAGGTGTCCCCGTGAGGCAGTAATTTTGATTAGTCAAATGGTTTGTGATATTCTGTTTCATTTGTTCCCAGGGGGGAAGGGGAAGGCACCTAGGGAGTGCTTAGGCAAGAGGCCCGCGGGCATACATATACCCGTAGTATATTCACTGTCTAGGCACACTAGGTAAGACCTGGGCGGACCACCCCCTGTATTTTGGTTAGGGCACCAGGTGGTGCAAGTTAGGTAAGTAGTGGGTAGGCAGGTTAGATAGGAGAGGGGGAGCTTTGATATTTACTTTCTTTGCTTTGGTTCTGTCCAGCCCCTTTTCCTCAAAATGAACGTGTGATGGAATAAATTCCCTGTAAACGGTACCACTCCCTGCCTTTGTCATCCTTACTCGCGTCTACAGTCCCACATCTCTTTCAGTTGTAGCAGGGTGTTGCGTTCCCTTTTCCTAGAGGTGTACGTAACACATAACCACAACACACAAACCACACACCTAAAAAACACAACCACACATTCCCTCCTCACTCCTTCGTGAAAAAAGATCAATCACAGAACAATGAGGGCTAGATACGTACACAACCCTTATGCAGGTTGTGGAGCCAAAGCTGGCTGTTTGAATAACACAATTCCTTATTGTTCGGCTCTCAGCAACAGGCCAGGGGAACATGGAAATGACTAGTGATTATGATCACTACGCTACAGGACTGTTTTGCTAGCACAGACTGGAATATGTTCCGGGATTCATCCAATGGCATTGAGGAGTGACCCACCACAGTGACCGTACGTACATATCCCAACCAGAAGCCATGGATTACAGGCAACATCCGCACCGAGCTAAAGGCTAGAGCTGCCGCTTTCAAGGAGCGGGACTCTAACCCGGACGCGGTAGAGAGGAGGTAGAGAGGGAAGGGTGGACTGAGGTTGAGAGAGACAGAGAGTGAAGGAGAGGTAGAGAGGGAAGGGTGGACAGAGGTAGAGAGACGGAGAGGTAGAGAGGGAAGGGTGGACAGAGGTAGAGAGAGACAGAGAGTGAAGGAGAGGTAGAGAGGGAAGGAGAGGTAGAGAGGGAAGGAGAGGTAGAGAGGGAAGGGTGGACTGAGGTAGAGAGAGACAGAGAGTGAAGGAGAGGTAGAGAGGGAAGGAGAGGTAGAGAGGGAAGGAGAGGTAGAGAGGGCAGTGTGGACAGGTAGAGAGATGTGCGGCGTGTTCTTTTCTCACCTGAAGAGCTGTTGTGTGAGGAGGCAGACAGGTCCAGGGAGCAGGGTCTCTCAGGTCGTCTGGGTTTGGGCTGTCTGAGGGCCGCTGGGGCTGAGACTGGGGCTGGGACTGGGACTGGGGCTGGGGCTAGGGCTGGAACTGAGACTGGGGTTGAGACTGGGGCTGAGACTGGGGCTGAGACTGGGGCTGAGACTGGGGTTGGGGCTGAGACTGGGGCTGGTAGTTGGGCAGTGAGAGGTACGGAGATGGGTTTGGGTACAGAGACAGGTCTAGGTATGGGGACAAAGGTGAGTGGTTCAGGCTGTCCCTCTACAGATGGACATGTGATCACCAGACGGTTGTTGTTGTTGTTGGTGTTGGTGCGTCCCGCCAGGTGATTGGTTGGTCTCTGGTCACATGCGGTGGGCTGCTCTCTCCTCAGCAGTGGTTCATGTTCATCAGGACTGGAGTTGATGTTGAGTCGACTGTCCTCTCCGCTGAGCTGGGTCTGTAACAAGGGTGTCGCGCCGCCCAACTCCCCCTGAGGGCCCGCCGGATTGGTAGTCCCGTAAGGAGCCCCGCCTCCAGATGAAGAGGCCACGCCTCCGTTCAGGTAACCGTTGACGACCACGACGCTCACGCCGCTCCGCACCCCGTTTCCTACGGCCGTTGGCCCGTTGTTGGTAACGTTAACAAGGCGTGGCTCTGCCGCCGGGACGACCGTGTTCATCTTGGCCACGCCCGTCTCTACCTGCTTCAGGTTGGACCGGTGTTTCCCAGACTTCAGCCTGGAGGAACCAGAGCCCTCCTTGGCCTTGGTGTTGAGTGGTAGGCTGGTGGGTCGCTTGGGGAGGTTCTGCTGTTTGGGCAGGGGAAACATAGTAGCTGGAGGGTCCCCCATCCCACTGGCCCCGGTCCCAGACCCTCCCTGGGCCCCGGCCCCAGTCACCTCCGCAGCCAGCTTGATGAGGGGGTAGAGCAGGGAGGAAGACCCAGAGCTGAGGGGGTCTGGAGCAGAGAACTGTTTCTGGCTGTGCTCCATAAGGTTCTCATCAGAAGACTCCTTCAGGTTCTTGTCAACCTCTTTAGGGTCCAGTTTGGTGGTCTCCAAGTCCTCTTGGGTCAGCTGCAGACACACCGGCACCACCAGGCCCAGCACAGCGCCACCTAGTGGGCCGGATGAGTCCTCCCCTTGACCCGACTCAGAGATGGTGGTCATGACGGTGTTGGGTGTCAGCCCCGTGGTGGTGGAGAGGCTGGCGCCGCTGCTCTCCGGGCTGGGCAGACGGGCCTGCTGACGCTCGGCGTTGATGGAGTTTCGGTTCTTCTCCGGGCCTGCAGGGGCGGTTCCACCCAGGACGCCGACGGAGGAGGTCCCCGATACAGAGGTGTCTCCACCGGGGAGGTTCTTCACCACGTGGCCCTCGTGGTCCTCGATGTAGGAGGAGGAGGAGTAATCGGGGTAAGGGCTGACTTTAGGACCCCTGCGGCTGTGGGACAGGTTCCTGTAGGGGAAGCAGAGAGAATTAAAACTGATGTCATGTCCACCTGCAGCGTAACAGACCAAACATCACATGACAGGGCAAGCAGAGAGTATTAAAACTGATGTCATGTCCACCTGCATCGTAACAGACTAAACATGACATGACAGGGGCAAGCAGAGAGTATTAAAACTGATGTTATGTCCACCTGCAGCGTAACAGACTAAACATGACATGACAGGGGGAAGCAGATAGTATTAAAACTGATGTCATGTCCACCTGCAGCGTAACAGACTAAACATGACAGGGGCAAGCAGAGAGTATTAAAACTGATGTCATGTCCACCTGCAGCGTAACAGACTAAACATGACAGGGGCAAGCAGAGAGTATTAAAACTGATGTCATGTCCACCTGCAGCGTAACAGACTAAACATGACAGGGGCAAGCAGAGAGTATTAAAACTGATGTCATGTCCACCTGCAGCGTAACAGACTAAACATGACAGGGGCAAGCAGAGAGTATTAAAACTGATGTCATGTCCACCTGCATCGTAACAGACTAAACATGACAGGGGCAAGCAGAGAGTATTAAAACTGATGTCATGTCCACCTGCAGCGTAACAGACTAAACATGACAGGGGAAAGCAGAGAGTATTAAAACTGATGTTATGTCCACCTGCAGCGTAACAGACTAAACATGACATGACAGGGGGAAGCAGATAGTATTAAAACTGATGTCATGTCCACCTGCAGCGTAACAGACTAAACATGACAGGGGCAAGCAGAGAGTATTAAAACTGATGTCATGTCCACCTGCAGCGTAACAGACTAAACATGACAGGGGCAAGCAGAGAGTATTAAAACTGATGTCATGTCCACCTGCATCGTAACAGACTAAACATGACAGGGGCAAGCAGAGAGTATTAAAACTGATGTCATGTCCACCTGCATCGTAACAGACTAAACATGACAGGGGCAAGCAGAGAGTATTAAAACTGATGTCATGTCCACCTGCATCGTAACAGACTAAACATGACAGGGGCAAGCAGAGAGTATTAAAACTGATGTCATGTCCACCTGCAGCGTAACAGACTAAACATGACAGGGGCAAGCAGAGAGTATTAAAACTGATGTCATGTCCACCTGCATCGTAACAGACTAAACATCACATGACAGGGGCAAGCAGATAGTATTAAAACTGATGTCATGTCCACCTGCAGCGTAACAGACTAAACATGACAGGGGCAAGCAGATAGTATTAAAACTGATGTCATGTCCACCTGCAGCGTAACAGACTAAACATGACAGGGGCAAGCAGAGAGTATTAAAACTGATGTCATGTCCACCTGCATCGTAACAGACTAAACATGACAGGGGCAAGCAGAGAGTATTAAAACTGATGTCATGTCCACCTGCATCGTAACAGACTAAACATGACAGGGGCAAGCAGAGAGTATTAAAACTGATGTCATGTCCACCTGCATCGTAACAGACTAAACATGACAGGGGCAAGCAGAGAGTATTAAAACTGATGTCATGTCCACCTGCATCGTAACAGACTAAACATGACAGGGGCAAGCAGAGAGTATTAAAACTGATGTCATGTCCACCTGCATCGTAACAGACTAAACATGACAGGGGCAAGCAGAGAGTATTAAAACTGATGTCATGTCCACCTGCATCGTAACAGACTAAACATGACAGGGGCAAGCAGAGAGTATTAAAACTGATGTCATGTCCACCTGCATCGTAACAGACTAAACATGACAGGGGCAAGCAGAGAGTATTAAAACTGATGTCATGTCCACCTGCATCGTAACAGACTAAACATGACAGGTGCAAGCAGAGAGTATTAAAACTGATGTCATGTCCACCTGCATCGTAACAGACTAAACATGACAGGGGCAAGCAGAGAGTATTAAAACTGATGTCATGTCCACCTGCAGCGTAACAGACTAAACATGACAGGGGCAAGCAGAGAGTATTAAAACTGATGTCATGTCCACCTGCATCGTAACAGACTAAACATGACAGGGGAAAGCAGAGAGTATTAAAACTGATGTCATGTCCACCTGCATCGTAACAGACTAAACATGACAGGGGCAAGCAGAGAGTATTAAAACTGATGTCATGTCCACCTGCAGCGTAACAGACTAAACATGACAGGGGCAAGCAGAGAGTATTAAAACTGATGTCATGTCCACCTGCATCGTAACAGACTAAACATGACAGGGGCAAGCAGAGAGTATTAAAACTGATGTCATGTCCACCTGCATCGTAACAGACTAAACATGACAGGGGCAAGCAGAGAGTATTAAAACTGATGTCATGTCCACCTGCATCGTAACAGACTAAACATGACAGGGGAAAGCAGAGAGTATTAAAACTGATGTCATGTCCACCTGCATCGTAACAGACTAAACATGACAGGGGCAAGCAGAGAGTATTAAAACTGATGTCATGTCCACCTGCAGCGTAACAGACTAAACATGACAGGGGCAAGCAGAGAGTATTAAAACTGATGTCATGTCCACCTGCATCGTAACAGACTAAACATGACAGGGGCAAGCAGAGAGTATTAAAACTGATGTCATGTCCACCTGCAGCGTAACAGACTAAACATGACAGGGGCAAGCAGAGAGTATTAAAACTGATGTCATGTCCACCTGCATCGTAACAGACTAAACATGACAGGGGAAAGCAGAGAGTATTAAAACTGATGTCATGTCCACCTGCATCGTAACAGACTAAACATGACAGGGGCAAGCAGAGAGTATTAAAACTGATGTCATGTCCACCTGCAGCGTAACAGACTAAACATGACAGGGGCAAGCAGAGAGTATTAAAACTGATGTCATGTCCACCTGCATCGTAACAGACTAAACATGACAGGGGCAAGCAGAGAGTATTAAAACTGATGTCATGTCCACCTGCATCGTAACAGACTAAACATGACAGGGGCAAGCAGAGAGTATTAAAACTGATGTCATGTCCACCTGCATCGTAACAGACTAAACATGACAGGGGCAAGCAGAGAGTATTAAAACTGATGTCATGTCCACCTGCATCGTAACAGACTAAACATGACAGGGGCAAGCAGAGAGTATTAAAACTGATGTCATGTCCACCTGCATCGTAACAGACTAAACATGACAGGGGCAAGCAGAGAGTATTAAAACTGATGTCATGTCCACCTGCATCGTAACAGACTAAACATGACAGGGGCAAGCAGAGAGTATTAAAACTGATGTCATGTCCACCTGCATCGTAACAGACTAAACATGACAGGGGCAAGCAGAGAGTATTAAAACTGATGTCATGTCCACCTGCATCGTAACAGACTAAACATGACAGGGGCAAGCAGAGAGTATTAAAACTGATGTCATGTCCACCTGCATCGTAACAGACTAAACATGACAGGGGCAAGCAGAGAGTATTAAAACTGATGTCATGTCCACCTGCATCGTAACAGACTAAACATGACAGGGGCAAGCAGAGAGTATTAAAACTGATGTCATGTCCACCTGCATCGTAACAGACTAAACATGACAGGGGCAAGCAGAGAGTATTAAAACTGATGTCATGTCCACCTGCATCGTAACAGACTAAACATGACAGGGGCAAGCAGAGAGTATTAAAACTGATGTCATGTCCACCTGCATCGTAACAGACTACATTTGCCGAATGACTCAAGGTGGTGTGTTCTGATACTAACATGTTTATTCAGATGTTTATAATTGTCCGAGGCACCGGATAGGTGCAGTGAAATGTGTTGTTTTAAAAGGGTCAGACAGTAGTATGACGCCAAAGTAAAGCACATTAGGGTTAAGTGCCTTGCTTAAGGGCACGTCGACAGATTGTTCACCTTGTCGGTTCGTGTATTCGAAAGCGCTAACAGCTAGACTACCTGCTGGTTACTGGTAAACACTGTAACCACTAGACTACCTGCTGGTTACTGGTAAACACTCTAACCACTAGACTACCTGCTGGTTACTGGTAAACACTCTAACCACTAGACTACCTGCTGGTTACTGGTCAACACTCTAACCACTAGGCTACCTGCTGGTTACTGGCCCAACACTCTAACCACTAGACTACCTGCTGGTTACTGGTCAACACTCTAACTACTAGACTACCTGCTGGTTACTGGCCCAACACTCTAACCACTAGGCTACCTGCTGGTTACTGGTCAACACTCTAACCACTAGCCTACCTGCTGGTTACTGGCCCAACGCTCTAACCACTAGGCTACCGCCCAACACTCTAACCACTAGGCTACCTGCTGGTTACTGTCCCAACGCTCTAATCACTAGGCTACCTGCTGGTTACTGGTCAACACTCTAACCACTAGACTACCTGCTGGTTACTGGCCCAACGGTCTAACCACTAGGCTACCTGCTGGTTACTGGTCAACACTCTAACCACTAGACTACCTGCTGGTTACTGGCCCAACGGTCTAACCACTAGGCTACCTGCTGGTTACTGGCCCAACACTCTAACCACTAGGCTACCTGCTGGTTACTGGTCCAACACTCTAACCACTAGACTACCTGCTGGTTACTGGCCCAACACTCTAACCACTAGACTACCTGCTGGTTACTGGTCAACACTCTAACCACTAGGCTACCTGCTGGTTACTGGTCCAACTCTAACCACTAGGCTACCTGCTGGTTACTGTCCCAACGCTCTAACCACTAGGCTACCTGCTGGTTACTGGTCCAACGCTCTAACCACTAGACTACCTGCTGGTTACTGGCCCAACACTCTAACCACTAGGCTACCTGCTGGTTACTGGCCCAACGCTCTAACCACTAGGCTACCTGCTGGTTACTGGCCCAACACTCTAACCACTAGGCTACCTGCTGGTTACTGGCCCAACACTCTAACCACTAGACTACCTGCTGGTTACTGGTCCAACACTCTAACCACTAGACTACCTGCTGGTTACTGGTCAACACTCTAACCACTAGGGTACCTGCTGGTTACTGTCCCAACGCTCTAACCACTAGGGTACCTGCTGGTTACTGGCCCAACGCTCTAACCACTAGGCTACCTGCTGGTTACTGGCCCAACACTCTAACCACTAGGGTACCTGCTGGTTACTGTCCCAACGCTCTAACCACTAGGCTACCTGCTGGTTACTGGCCCAACGCTCTAACCACTAGGCTACCTGCTGGTTACTGGCCAACGCTCTAACCACTAGGCTACCTGCTGGCCCAACACTCTAACCACTAGGCTACCTGCTGGTTACTGGCCCAACGCTCTAACCACTAGGCTACCTGCTGGTTTCTGGCCCAACACTCTAACCACTAGGCTACCTGCTGGTTACTGGCCCAACACTCTAACCACTAGACTACCTGCTGGTTACTGGCCCAACACTCTAACCACTAGACTACCTGCTGGTTACTGGCCCAATGATCTAACCACTAGACTACCTGCTGGTTACTGGCCCAACGCTCTAACCACTAGACTACCTGCTGGTTACTGGCCCAACGGTCTAACCACTAGGCTACCTGTTGGTTACTGGCCCAACACTCTAACCACTAGACTACCTGCTGGTTACTGGCCCAACGCTCTAACCACTAGACTACCTGCTGGTTACTGGCCCAACACTCTAACCACTAGGCTACCTGCTGGTTACTGGTCAACACTCTAACCACTAGACTACCTGCTGGTTACTGGCCCAACACTCTAACCACTAGACTACCTGCTGGTTACTGGTCAACACTCTAACCACTAGACTACCTGCTGGTTACTGGTCAACACTCTAACCACTAACCACTGGTGTGTTGATATAGTGGGTCCTGGTGTGTTGATATAGCGGGTCCTGGTGTGTTGATATAGCGGGTCCTGGTGTGTTGATATAGCGGGTCCTGGTGTGTTGATATAGCGGGTCCTGGTGTGTTGATATAGCGGGTCCTGGTGTGTTGATATAGCGGGTCCTGGTGTGTTGATACAGTGGGTCCTGGTGTGTTGATATAGTGGGTCCTGGTGTGTTGATATAGTGGGTCCTGGTGTGTTGATATAGCGGGTCATGGTGTGTTGATATAGTGGGTCCTGGTGTGTTGATATAGCGGGTCCAGGTGTGTTGATATAGCGGGTCCTGGTGTGTTGATATAGTGGGTCCTGGTGTATTGATATAGTGTTGATATAGTGGGTCCAGGTGTGTTGATATAGTGGGTCCAGGTGTGTTGATATAGTGGGTCCAGGTGTGTTGATATAGTGGGTCCAGGTGTATTGATATAGTGTTGATATAGTTGGTCCAGGTGTGTTGATATAGTGTTGATATAGTGGGTCCAGGTGTGTTGATATAGTGGGTCCAGGTGTGTTGATATAGTGGGTCCAGGTGTGTTGATATAGTGGGTCCAGGTGTATTGATATAGTGTTGATATAGTGGGTCCAGGTGTGTTGATATAGTGTTGATATAGTGGGTCCAGGTGTGTTGATATAGTGTTGATATAGTGGGTCCAGGTGTGTTGATATAGTGGGTCCAGGTGTGTTGATATAGTGGGTCCAGGTGTGTTGATATAGCGGGTCCTGGTGTGTTGATATAGTGGGTCCTGGTGTGTTGATATAGCGGGTCCAGGTGTGTTGATATAGCGGGTCCAGGTGTATTGATATAGCGGGTCCAGGTGTGTTGATATAGCGGGTCCAGGTGTATTGATATAGCGGGTCCAGGTGTGTTGATATAGCGGGTCCAGGTGTATTGATATAGCGGGTCCAGGTGTGTTGATATAGCGGGTCCAGGTGTATTGATATAGCGGGTCCAGGTGTGTTGAAATAGTGGGTCCAGGTGTGTTGATATAGCGGGTCCTGGTGTGTTGATATAGCGGGTCCTGGTGTATTGATATAGCGGGTCCAGGTGTGTTGATATAGTGGGTCCAGGTGTGTTGATATAGTGGGTCCAGGTGTGTTGATATAGCGGGTCCTGGTGTATTGATATAGCGGGTCCAGGTGTGTTGATATAGTGGGTCCAGGTGTGTTGATATAGCGGGTCCTGGTGTGTTGATATAGTGGGTCCTGGTGTATTGATATAGTGTTGATATAGCGGGTCCAGGTGTGTTGATATAGTGGGTCCTGGTGTGTTGATATAGAGGGTCCTGGTGTGTTGATATAGTGGGTCCAGGTGTGTTGATATAGTGGGTCCAGGTGTGTTGATATAGCGGGTCCTGGTGTATTGATATAGTGGGTCCAGGTGTGTTGATATAGTGGGTCCAGGCGTGTTGATATAGTGGGTCCAGGTGTGTTGATATAGCGGGTCCAGGTGTATTGATATAGCGGGTCCTGGTGTGTTGATATAGTGCCGTGCGCAGTGACCAGCTGACTATACATTATTATCAACTGGTTGGTGGTTCGAGCCCTGAATGCTGATTGGCTGACAGCCATGTTGTATCATACCGTATACAACAGGTATTACAAAAATATATATTTTCATTGGTCTAATTACGGTCGTAACCAGTTCATAGGGAGTTTTTCTATATATATATATATAATATACCACCAGCCCATTTGGCTAACAACTACAGAATCTCAGAATGAACGACCAGCCCATTTGGCTAACAACTACAGAATCTCAGAATGAACGACCAGCCCATTTGGCTAACAACTACAGAATCTCAGAATGAACGACCAGCCCATTTGGCTAACAACTACAGAATCTCAGAATGAACGACCAGCCCATTTGGCTAACAACTACAGAATCTCAGAATGAACGACCAGCCCATTTGGCTAACAACTACAGAATCTCAGAATGAACGACCAGCCCATTTGGCTAACAACTACAGAATCTCAGAATGAACGACCAGCCCATTTGGCTAACAACTACAGAATCTCAGAATGAACGACCAGCCCATTTGGCTAACAACTACAGAATCTCAGAATGAACGACCAGCCCATTTGGCTAACAACTACAGAATCTCAGAATGAACGACCAGCCCATTTGGCTAACAACTACAGAATCTCAGAATGAACGACCAGCCCATTTGGCTAACAACTACAGAATCTCAGAATGAACGACCAGCCCATTTGGCTAACAACTACAGAATCTCAGAATGAACGACCAGCCCATTTGGCTAACAACTACAGAATCTCAGAATGAACGACCAGCCCATTTGGCTAACAACTACAGAATCTCAGAATGAACGACCAGCCCATTTGGCTAACAACTACAGAATCTCAGAATGAACGACCAGCCCATTTGGCTAACAACTACAGAATCTCAGAATGAACGACCAGCCCATTTGGCTAACAACTACAGAATCTCAGAATGAACGACCAGCCCATTTGGCTAACAACTACAGAATCTCAGAATGAACGACCAGCCCATTTGGCTAACAACTACAGAATCTCAGAATGAACGACCAGCCCATTTGGCTAACAACTACAGAATCTCAGAATGAACGACCAGCCCATTTGGCTAACAACTACAGAATCTCAGAATGAACGACCAGCCCATTTGGCTAACAACTACAGAATCTCAGAATGAACGACCAGCCCATTTGGCTAACAACTACAGAATCTCAGAATGAACGACCAGCCCATTTGGCTAACAACTACAGAATCTCAGAATGAACGACCAGCCCATTTGGCTAACAACTACAGAATCTCAGAATGAACGACCAGCCCATTTGTATGGGGGAAGTGTTTAATGAAAACATGTTGCTCATCTTTTTTTAATATGTTGCACCATTTAAAAAAAACAAAAAGGCAAACGAACCCGGGAATTAATGTGAATAACACCCCCGGCTGTTGGCTTCGCCTCAGGCCTAAGACCAGCCCTTTAGTCAGGAGTTATTCCTGGGTTCTCATGCCTTATTGCTTAACCAGAATAGACAGACAGAATTCAGACAGAAGGGATCTTAACCAGAATAGACAGAATTCAGACAGAAGGGATCTTAACCAGAATAGACAGAATATAGACAGAAGGGATCTTAACCAGAATAGACAGAATATAGACAGAAGGGATCTTAACCAGAATAGACAGAATATAGACAGAAGGGATCTTAACCAGAATAGACAGAATATAGACAGAAGGGATCTTAACCAGAATAGACAGAATATAGACAGAAGGGATCTTAACCAGAATAGACAGAATATAGACAGAAGGGATCTTAACCAGAATAGACAGAATATAGACAGAAGGGATCTTAACCAGAATAGACAGAATATAGACAGAAGGGATCTTAACCAGAATGTGTGTGTGTGTGTGTGTGTGTGTGTGTGTGTGTGTGTGTGTGTGTGTGTGTGTGTGTGTGTGTGTGTGTGTGTGTGTGTGTGTGTGTGTGTGTGTGTGTGTGTTCGTGTTCACCTCTCGTTCTGCAGTGTGGTGCTCATGGGGTTAACAGTAGGACTGACAGACTTGGTCCGGTCCCAGATCTGCAGCAGTTCAGCCATGCGCTCCTCTGCACACTGAGCGGTCAGCCTGGCCTCAGCATCCTGGTCCCAGCAGTCCTCCATGGTCTCCTTCAGGGAACGCACCGCCTGGGGGAGGGCAGTATCATTACAATTAAAAGGGACAGAGTTAAATGTCTCCAAGACGACTTCAGAAGGAAGTCCCCCAGGATGGACCAGGTGATCAACCATGGTGAGGAGGTGGACACTGTGGACCAGGTGAGGAGGTGGACACTGCGGACCAGTATAAATATACGGTGAGGAGGTGGACACTGCGGACCAGTATAAATATCTTGGTACCATCTTTGATAACACCCTGAAGTTTGAGCAAAACATAATCCAAAAAAGCCATTAATTCCTCAGGAAACGGAACTCATTCAGTGTCCACAAACACCTTCTGTGTTTCTCCTTCGGCCAACTGCTGTGAGACCTTCTCTTTGACCATCTGGTGACCATCTGGGGTACCGTAGGCCTCTCAGACGGCTGGCCTCGTTCTCTGAGCTGCAGGCCAGGAGGAAAAGCCTTGGGGACAGCACACATATGTCCTCAACCCACAGTTCCAAATCCTCACCCTTGGATGCTGACCTGCGCTGTCAAGTGCCCTACCAATAGGAGCAGGCCATCCACCTGGATAACAGGACCAATAAGGAAGACCTAGGAACTATTCTAGAGATAGTTGTTATTAATGGAAGGGCTAAACTAACTGACTGTCTGTCTGTCTGTCTGTCTGTCTGTCTGTCTGTCTGTCTGTCTGTCTGTCTGTCTGTCTGTAAATTATGTGTTCCCCTGGCTATCTGTAAATGATGTCTGAGTGTTGGAGTGTTCCCCTGGCTATCTGTAATGATGTCTGAGTGTTGGACTGTTCCCCTGGCTATCTGTAATGATGTCTGAGTGTTGGAGTGTTCCCCTGGCTATCTGTAATGATGTCTGAGTGTTGGAGTGTTCCCCTGTCTATCTGTAAATTATGTCTGAGTGTTGGAGTGTTCCCCTGGCTATCTGTAAATAATGTCTGAGTGTTGGAGTGTTCCCCTGGCTATCTGTAATGATGTCTGAGTGTTGGAGTGTTCCCCTGGCTATCTGTAATGATGTCTGAGTGTTGGAGTGTGTCCCTGGCTATCTGTAATGATGTCTGAGTGTTGGAGTGTGTCCCTGGCTATCTGTAATGATGTCTGAGTGTTGGAGTGTGTCCCTGGCTATCTGTAATGATGTCTGAGTGTTGGAGTGTTCCCCTGGTTATCTGTAATGATGTCTGAGTGTTGGAGTGTTCCCCTGGCTATCTGTAATGATGTCTGAGTGTTGGAGTGTTCCCCTGGTTATCTGTAATGATGTCTGAGTGTTGGAGTGTTCCCCTGGCTATCTGTAATGATGTCTGAGTGTTGGAGTGTGTCCCTGGCTATCTGTAAATGATGTCTGAGTGTTGGAGTGTGTCCCTGTCTATCTGTAAATTATGTCTGAGTGTTGGAGTGTTCCCCTGGCTATCTGTAAATTATGTCTGAGTGTTGGAGTGTTCCCCTGTCTATCTGTAATGATGTCTGAGTGTTGGAGTGTTCCCCTGTCTATCTGTAAATTATGTCTGAGTGTTGGAGTGTTCCCCTGGTTATGCGTACATTTAAAAAAACAAGGAAATGATGCCATCTGCTTTGCTTAATATAAGGAATTTGAAATGATTTATACTTCTACTTATGATACTTAAGTAATATTTTAGCAAATACATTTACCTTTGACACCTAAGTATATTTAAAACCAAATACTTTTAGACTTTTCCTCAAGTAGTATTTTCCTTGGTGACTTTCACTTTTACTTGAGTAACTTTCTAGGAAGGTATTTATAGTTTTACTCCAGTGTGATAATTGCATCCTTTTCCCACCACTACAACTACAGTTGTAGTTCTTGATTTCTCTCGTGAATCATTTGATTTGAATGATTTGATTTGAATGATTTGATTTGATTGATTTGATTGATTTGATATGATTTGATTTGAATGATTTGATTTGATATGATTTCTCTCTAGTGAAATGACACGTTGGGTTACACAAGTAACTGAACAGACAGATGTCAGTCAATGAGTTCTTTAGCGCTAGCTAAAACAAACGCATTCTATTCTGCATTCCGTTCAGACAACAGACGGAACTAGCATGCTAATGTCACTGTAGCATGTAGAACCAGGAGAAACGTATGTAAACGAGCTAGCATGCTAATGTCACTGTAGCATGTAGAATCAGGAGAAGCGTATGTAAACGAGCTAGCATGCTAATGTCACTGTAGCATGTAGAATCAGGAGAAACGTATGTAAACGAGCTAGCATGCTAATATCACTGTAGCATGTAGAATCAGGAGAAACATATGTAAACGAGCTAGCATGCTAATATCACTGTAGCATGTAGAATCAGGAGAAACGTATGTAAACGAGCTAGCATGCTAATGTCACTGTAGCATGTAGAATCAGGAGAAACGTATGTAAACGAGCTAGCATGCTAATGTCACTGTAGCATGTAGAATCAGGAGAAACGTATGTAAACGAGCTAGCATGCTAATGTCACTGTAGCATGTAGAATCAGGAGAAACGTATGTAAACGAGCTAGCATGCTAATGTCACTGTAGCATGTAGAATCAGGAGAAACGTATGTAAACGAGCTAGCATGCTAATGTCACCGACACGCCAGGGAACCGGATCACTGTGCCACGGTTACGTGTAAAAACAACTTTGAGTGTTGAGTAATAGTTGTAATAAGTATTCTCCTCACCAGGCTGTTCTCCTTCCAGGCCTCAGGGAACTTGGGTCTCTCTTTCTCCCTGGAGACCAGCACCTGCATGTCCTCAAAGGAGGGGTGGTTCCCTGCCTCTGCCTGGTACGCCATCTGATAGTCGGGCACCGCCTCTCCTGGAGGACACAGAGACACCGAGTTACACCGTTAAATGTTCCTGTACTATCTATACAAGCTAGACCTACACCTTAAGGTCGGGGGTCATCGCCTCTCCTGGAGGACACAATATCATCATTTGTATTTATTATGGATCTCCATTAGTTCCTGCCAAGGCAGCAGCTACTCTTCCTGGGGTTTGTTATGGATCCCCATTAGTTCCTGCCAAGGCAGCAGCTACTCTTCCTGGGGTTTATTATGGATCCCCATTAGTTCCTACCAAGGCAGCAGCTACTCTTCCTGGGGTTTATTATGGATCTCCATTAGTTCCTGCCAAGGCAGCAGCTACTCTTCCTGGGGTTTGTTATGGATCCACATTAGTTCCTGTCAAGGCAGCAGCTACTCTTCCTGGGGTTTGTTATGGATCCACATTAGTTCCTGTCAAGGCAGCAGCTACTCTTCCTGGGGTTTATAATGGATCCCCATTTGTTCCTGCCAAGGCAGCAGCTACTCTTCCTGGGGTTTATTATGGATCTCCATTAGTTCCTGCCAAGGCAGCAGCTACTCTTCCTGGGGTTTGTTATGGATCCACATTAGTTCCTGTCAAGGCAGCAGCTACTCTTCCTGGGGTTTGTTATGGATCCACATTAGTTCCTGTCATGGCAGCAGCTACTCTTCCTGGGGTTTATTATGGATCCCTATTAGTTCCTGCCAAGGCAGCAGCTACTCTTCCTGGGGTTTATTATGGATCCCCATTAGTTCCTGCCAAGGCAGCAGCTACTCTTCCTGGGGTTTATTATGGATCCACATTAGTTCCTGCCAAGGCAGCAGCTACTCTTCCTGGGGTTTATTATGGATCCCCATTAGTTCCTGCCAAGACAGCAGCTACTCTTCCTGGGGTTTATTATGGATCCCCATTAGTTCCTGCCAAGGCAGCAGCTACTCTTCCTGGGGTTTATTATGGACCCCCATTAGTTCCTGTCAAGGCAGCAGCTACTCTTCCTGGGGTTTATTATGGATCCCCATTAGTTCCTGCCAAGGCAGCAGCTACTCTTCCTGGGGTTTATTATGGATCCCCATTAGTTCCTGCCAAGGCAGCAGCTACTCTTCCTGGGGTTTATTATGGATCCACATTAGTTCCTGCCAAGGCAGCAGCTACTCTTCCTGGGGTTTATTATGGATCCCCATTAGTTCCTGCCAAGACAGCAGCTACTCTTCCTGGGGTTTATTATGGATCCCCATTAGTTCCTGCCAAGACAGCAGCTACTCTTCCTGGGGTTTATTATGGATCCCCATTAGTTCCTGCCAAGGCAGCAGCTACTCTTCCTGGGGTTTATTATGGACCCCCATTAGTTCCTGTCAGGGCAGCAGCTACTCTTCCTGGGGTTTATTATGGATCCCCATTAGTTCCTGCCAAGGCAGCAGCTACTCTTCCTGGGGTTTATTATGGATCCCCATTAGTTCCTGCCAAGGCAGCAGCTACTCTTCCTGGGGTTTATTATGGATCCACATTAGTTCCTGCCAAGGCAGCAGCTACTCTTCCTGGGGTTTATTATGGATCCCCATTAGTTCCTGCCAAGGCAGCAGCTACTCTTCCTGGGGTTTATTATGGATCCCCATTAGTTCCTGCCAAGGCAGCAGCTACTCTTCCTGGGGTTTATTATGGATCCACATTAGTTCCTGCCAAGGCAGCAGCTACTCTTCCTGGGGTTTATTATGGATCCCCATTAGTTCCTGCCAAGACAGCAGCTACTCTTCCTGGGGTTTATTATGGATCCCCATTAGTTCCTGCCAAGGCAGCAGCTACTCTTCCTGGGGTTTATTATGGATCCCCATTAGTTCCTGTCAAGGCAGCAGCTACTCTTCCTGGGGTTTATTATGGATCCCCATTAGTTCCTGCCAAGGCAGCAGCTACTCTTCCTGGGGTTTATTATGGATCCACATTAGTTCCTGTCAAGGCAGCAGCTACTCTTCCTGGGGTTTATTATGGATCCCCATTAGTTCCTGCCAAGGCAGCAGCTACTCTTCCTGGGGTTTATTATGGATCCCCATTAGTTCCTGTCAAGGCAGCAGCTACTCTTCCTGGGGTTTATTATGGATCCCCATTAGTTCCTGCCAAGCCAGCAGCTACTCTTCCTGGGGTTTATAATGGATCCCCATTAGTTCCTGCCAAGGAAGCAGCTACTCTTCCTGGGGTTTATTATGGATCCCCATTAGTTCCTGCCAAGGCAGCAGCTACTCTTCCTGGGGTTTATTATGGATCCCCATTAGTTCCTGCCAAGGCAGCGGCTACTCTTCCTGGGGTTTATTATGGATCCCCATTAGTTCCTGCCAAGGCAGCAGCTACTCTTCCTGGGGTTTATTATGGATCCCCATTAGTTCCTGTCAAGGCAGCAGCTACTCTTCCTGGGGTTTATTATGGATCCCCATTAGTTCCTGTCAAGGCAGCAGCTACTCTTCCTGGGGTTTATTATGGATCCCCATTAGTTCCTGCCAAGGCAGCAGCTACTCTTCCTGGGGTTTATTATGGATCCCCATTAGTTCCTGTCAAGGCAGCAGCTACTCTTCCTGGGGTTTATTATGGATCCCCATTAGTTCCTGCCAAGCCAGCAGCTACTCTTCCTGGGGTTTATAATGGATCCCCATTAGTTCCTGCCAAGGAAGCAGCTACTCTTCCTGGGGTTTATTATGGATCCCCATTAGTTCCTGCCAAGGCAGCAGCTACTCTTCCTGGGGTTTATTATGGATCCCCATTAGTTCCTGCCAAGGCAGCGGCTACTCTTCCTGGGGTTTATTATGGATCCCCATTAGTTCCTGCCAAGGCAGCAGCTACTCTTCCTGGGGTTTATTATGGATCCCCATTAGTTCCTGCCAAGGCAGCAGCTACTCTTCCTGTGGTCCAGCAAAATTAAGGCAGTTTATACAATTTAAAAAAACATTACAACACATTAACAGATTTCACAACACACTGTGTTCCCTCAGGCCCCTACTCCACCACTACCACATATCTACAGTACTAAATCCATGTGTATGTGTGTTATCGTGTCTGTGCCTGTGTGTGTTGCTTCACAGTCCCCGCTGTTCCATAAGGTGTATTTGTATCTGTTTTAAATCTGATTCTACTGCTGCATCAGTTACCTGATGTGGAATAGTTCCATGTAGTCATGGCTCTGTGTAGTACTGTGTGCCTCCCATAGTCTGTTCTGGACTTGGGGACTGTGAAGAGACCTCTTGTGGCATGTCTTGTGGGGTACTCATGGGTGTCTGAGCTGCGTATTAGTATTTTAAAACAGACAGCTCGATGGATTCAACATGTCAATACCTCTCACCAATACAAGTAGTGATGAAGTCAATCTCTCCTCCACTTTGAGCCAGGAGAGATTGACATGCATATTATTAATATTAGCTCTGTGTCTACATCCAAGGGCCAGCCGTGCTGCACCTGTTCTGAGCCAATTGCAATTTTCTTAAGTCCTTTTTTGTGGCACCTGACCACACGACTGAACAGTAGTCCAGGTGAAACAAAACTAGGGCCTGTAGGACCTGCCTTGTTGACAGTGCTGTTAAGAAGGTAGAAACTAGGGTCTGTATGACCTGCCTTGTTGATAGTGCTGTTAAGAAGGTAGAAACTAGGGCCTGTAGGACCTGCCTTGTTGATAGTGTTGTTAAGAAGGCAGAAACTAGGGCCTGTAGGACCTGCCTTGTTGATAGTGTTGTTAAGAAGGTAGAGACTAGGGCCTGTAGGACCTGCCTTGTTGATAGTGCTGTTAAGAAGGTAGAAACTAGGGCCTGTAGGACCTGCCTTGTTGATAGTGTTGTTAAGAAGGTAGAAACTAGGGCCTGTAGGACCTGCCTTGTTGATAGTGTTGTTAAGAAGGTAGACACTAGGGTCTGTATGACCTGCCTTGTTGATAGTGTTGTTAAGAAGGTAGAAACTAGGGCCTGTAGGACCTGCCTTGTTGATAGTGTTGTTAAGGTAGAAACTAGGGCCTGTAGGACCTGCCTTGTTGTTAGTGCTGTTAAGAAGGTAGAAACTAGGGCCTGTAGGACCTGCCTTGTTGATAGTGTTGTTAAGAAGGTAGAAACTAGGGCCTGTAGGACGTGCCTTGTTGATAGTGTTGTTAAGAAGGTAGAAACTAGGGCCTGTAGGACCTGCCTTGTTGATAGTGTTGTTAAGAAGGTAGAAACTAGGGCCTGTAGGACCTGCCTTGTTGATAGTGTTGTTAAGAAGGTAGAAACTAGGGCCTGTAGGACCTGCCTTGTTGATAGTGTTGTTAAGAAGGTAGAAACTAGGGCCTGTAGGACCTGCCTTGTTGATAGTGTTGTTAAGAAGGTAGAAACTAGGGCCTGTAGGACCTGCCTTGTTGATAGTGCTGTTAAGAAGGTAGAAACTAGGGCCTGTAGGACCTGCCTTGTTGATAGTGTTGTTAAGAAGGTAGAAACTAGGGCCTGTAGGACGTGCCTTGTTGATAGTGCTGTTAAGGCAGAGCAGCGCTTTATTTTTTTATTTATTTATTTTATTTATTTAACCTTTATTTAACCAGGTAGGCAAATTGAGAACACGTTCTCATTTACAATTGCGACCTGGCCAAGATAAAGCAAAGCAGTTCGACACATACAACAACACATAGTTACACATGGAGTAAAACAAACATATAGTCAATAATACAGT
Source organism: Salvelinus alpinus (assembly GCF_045679555.1). Lineage (NCBI taxonomy): Eukaryota > Metazoa > Chordata > Actinopteri > Salmoniformes > Salmonidae > Salvelinus > Salvelinus alpinus. The sequence goes on along the minus strand of NC_092099.1, from coordinate 18,007,063 downwards.
GAAAAAAAAAAAAAAAAGTCTATATACAATGTGAGCAAGTGAGGTGAGATAAGGGAAGTGAAGGCAAACAAATATATGTATAAATAAATAAAAATATAAAAGGCCATGGAGGCGAAGTGAGTACAACACAGCAAGTAAAATAAAAACTAAAAAACAATGGAATGGTTGGTTTGCAGTGGAAGAAAGTGCAAAGTAGAGACAGAAATAATGGGGTGCAAAGGAGCAAAATAAATTAATAAATAAATACAGTAGGTAAAGAGGTAGTTGTTTGGGCTAAATTGTAGATGGGTTATATACAGGTGCAGTAATCTATGAGCTGCTCTGACAGCTGGTGCTTAAAGCTAGTGAGGGAGATAGGTGTTTCCAGTTTCAGAGATTTTTGTAGTTCGTTCCAGTCATTGGCAGCAGAGAACTGGAAGGAGAGGCGTCCAAAGGAAGAATTGGTTTTGGGGGTGACTAGAGAGATATACCTGCTGGAGCGCGTGCTACAGGTAGGTGCTGCTATGGTGACCAGCGAGCTGAGATAAGGGGGGACTTTACCTAGCAGGGTCTTGTAGATGACCTGGAACCAGTGGGTTTGGCGACGAGTATGAAGCGAGGGCCAGCCAACGAGAGTGTACAGGTCGCAGTGGTGGGTAGTATATGGGGCTTTGGTGACAAAACGGATGGCACTGTGATAGACTGCATCCAATTTATTGAGTAGGGTTTTGGAGGCTATTTTGTAAATGACATCACCGAAGTCGAGGATTGGTAGGATGGTCAGTTTTACAAGGGTATGTTTGGCAGCATGAGTAAAGGATGCTTTGTTGCGGAATAGGAAGCCAATTCTAGATTTGACTTTGGATTGGAGATGTTTGATGTGAGTCTGGAAGGAGAGTTTACAGTCTAACCAGACACCTAGGTATTTGTAGGTGTCCACATATTCTAAGTCAGAGCCGTCCAAAGTAGTGATGTTGGACAGGCGGGCAGGAGCAGGCAGCGATCGGTTGAAGAGCATGCATTTGGTTTTACTTGTATTTAAGAGCAGTTGGAGGCCACGGAAGGAGAGTTGTATGGCATTGAAGCTCGCCTGGAGGGTTGTTAACACAGTGTCAAAAGAAGGGCCAGAAGTATACAGAATAGTGTCGTCTGCGTAGAGGTGGATCAGAGAATCACCAGCAGCAAGAGCGACATCATTGATGTAAACAGAGAAGAGAGTCGGTCCAAGAATTGAACCCTGTGGCACCCCCATAGAGACTGCCAGAGGCCCGGACAACAGACCCTCCGATTTGACACACTGAACTCGATCAGAGAAGTAGTTGGTGAACCAGGCGAGGCAATCATTAGAGAAACCAAGGCTGTCGAGTCTGCCAATGAGGATGTGGTGATTGACAGAGTCAAAGGCCTTGGCCAGGTCAATGAATACGGCTGCACAGTATTGTTTCCTATCGATGGCGGTTACGATATCGTTTATGACCTTGAGCGTGGCTGAGGTGCACCCATGACCAGCTCTGAAACCAGATTGCATTGCGGAGAAGGTGTGGTGGGATTCGAAATGGTCGGTAATCTGTTTGTTGACTTGGCTTTCGAAGACCTTAGAAAGGCAGGGTAGGATAGATATAGGTCTGTAGCAGTTAGGGTCAAGGGTGTCCCCCCCTTTGAAGAGGGGGATAACCGCAGCTGCTTTCCAATCTTTGGGGATCTCAGACGACACGAAAGAGAGGTTGAAGAGGCTGGTAATAGGGGTGGCAACAATTTCAGCAGATAGTTTTAGAAAGAAAGGGTCCAGATTATCTAGCCCGGCTGATTTGTAAGGGTCCAGATTTTGCAGCTCATTTAGAACATCAGCTGACTGTATTTGGGAGAAAGAGAAATGGGGAAGGCTTGGGCGAGTAGCAGAGGGGAGGGCAGTGCTGTTGTCCGGGGTGGGGGTAGCCAGGTGGAAAGCATGGCCAGCCGTAGAAAAATGCTTATTGAAATTCTCAATTATAGTGGATTTGTCGGTGGTGACAGTGTTTCCTATCTTCAGAGCGGTTGGAAGCTGGGAGGAGGTGTTCTTATTCTCCATGGACTTTACGGTGTCCCAGAACTTTTTTGAATTTGTGTTGCAGGAAGCAAATTTCTGCTTGAAATAGCTAGCCTTGGCTGTTCTAACTGCCTGTGTATATTGGTTTCTGGCTTCCCTGAAAAGTTGCATATCACGGGGGCTGTTCGATGCTAATGCAGAACGCCATAGGATGTTTTTCTGTTGGTTAAGGGCAGTCAGGTCAGGAGAGAACCAAGGGCTATATCTGTTCCTGGTTCTAAATTTCTTGAATGGGGCATGCTTGTTCAAGATGGTGAGGAAGGCATTTTTAAAAAATGACCAGGCATCCTCTACTGACGGGATGAGATCAATATCCTTCCAGGATACCCCGGCCAGGTCGATTAGAAAGGCCTGCTCGCTGAAGTGTTTCAGGGAGCGTTTGACAGTGATGAGTGGAGGTCGTTTGACCGCTGACCCATTACGGATGCAGGCAATGAGGCAGTGATCGCTGAGATCTTGGTTGAAAACAGCAGAGGTGTATTTGGAGGGCAAGTTTGTTAGGATGATATCTATGAGGGTACCCGTGTTTACGGAATTGGGGTGGTACCTGGTAGGTTCATTTATAATTTGTGTGAGATTGAGGGCATCAAGCTTAGATTGTAGGGTGGCTGGGGTGTTGAGCATGTTCAAATTTAGGTCGCCTAGCAGCACGAGCTCTGAAGATAGATGGGGGGCAATCAGTTCACATATAGTGTCCAGAGCACAGCTGGGGGCAGAGGGTGGTCTATAGCAGGCGGCAACGGTGAGAGACTTGTTTTTAGAGAGGTGGATTTTTAAAAGTAGAAGTTCAAATTGTTTGGGAACAGACCTGGATAGTATAACAGAACTCTGCAGGCAGTCTTTGCAGTAGATTGCAACACCGCCCCCTTTGGCCGTTCTATCTTGTCTGAAAATCTTGTAATTGGGGATGAAAATGTCTGAATTTTTGGTGGTCTTTCTAAGCCAGGATTCAGACACGGCTAAAACATCCGGGTTGGCAGAGTGTGCTAAAGCAGTGAACAAAACAAACTTAGGGAGGAGGCTTCTAATGATAACATGCATGAAGCCAAGGCTATTACGGTTACAGAAGTCATCAAAAGAGAGCGCCTGGGGAATAGGAGTGGAGCCAGGTACTGCAGGGCCTGGATTCACCTCTACATCACCAGAGGAACAGAGGATGAGTAGGATAAGGGTACGGCTAAAAGCTATGAGAATTGGTCGCCTAGAGCTACTAGAGCAGAGAGTAAAAGGAGGTTTCTGGGGGCGATAAAATAGTTTAAAGGAATAATGTACAGACAAAGGTATGGTAGGATGTGAATACAGTGGAGGTAAACCTAGGTATTGAGTGATGATGAGAGAGATATTGTCTCTAGAAACATCATTGAAACCAGGTGATGTCATCGCATATGTGGGTGGTGGAACTGAGAGGTTGGATATGGTATAGAGAGCAGGGCTAGAGTCTCTACAGTGAAATAAGCCAATAAACACTAACCAGAACAGCAATGGACAAGGCAAATTTACATTAAGGAGAGGCATGCTAATCGAGTGATCAATAAGGGTCCAGTGAGTAGAGGTTGGTTGGGGTCGTGGCGATCCAGACAGCTGGCCGGGTATATGGCTATCGGTAGCAGCATAGGATGGAGGTCTGTTTGTAGATACCTCGTGCGTTTCCGTCGGTAGGTTAGTGGGGTTCCGTGTAGTGGGGTTCCGTGTGGTAGAGGGGATCAATCCAAATTGGCAAAATAGATATAGTGACCCAAGGAAAAAAATAAAATAAATAAATAATAATAATAATAATAGTTGTCCAATATACTTGTTCAAATAGCAGCCGATAAGATAGCTAACGATTAGCGGGCCTCAGATGGGCGTTCAGGTAACGTCGGGACGGAGGTGCCAGTTGGATAAATCCCTCGGGCAGATAACGTCGGCAGTCAGTCGCGGCAGTCAGTCGTGAAGGCCCGGTGGGGTTCCGTATCTGCAGCAGCAACAAAAGAAACGGGTCCGGATGGTGATGGAACTCCTCAGCTGGCTAGCTCCAGAATGATTAGAGTTTGCTCCGGGGTCGACGTAAGCCAATAGTCACACGGTTTGCAGCTAGCTAGCTGCGAAATCAAGGTACAAGTGTCCAGAGCCTGCGGCTGGAATCCGGGGAAACTGAGAGAAAAAAAAAAGAGTCCCGGAATGCTCCGGTCCGAGTCGCGTTGCACAAAAGTGCCGGTAGATTATCGAGCTAAAGGAATAGCTGATGACCACTAAACGTGGGCAGCTGAAACACCAACGCTAGCCAGCAGACCGGCTAATTTCGGGGCAGCTACAGATTAGCTTCTGGCTAGCTATCGGAGTAGCTTCTGGTTAGCTTTCAGGCTAGCTTCTGAATTAGCCCCTGGCTAACTTCCACGATGGATTTTCAGATTGAGGTAAGTAATACTTTTGTAATTGGTGAAGCGGGTTGCAGGAAAGCTTTTGCAGGAAAGCTTTTGTAGTTGAGTTCTTGGATAATAAAATAGATAAAAGATATGCGAAGAAAGGTGTAAATATATATATATACAGGACACGAACAATACGGAACAGAAAAAGACGTCTGAACTGCTAAGCCACCTTGGATTAGTTATGGACAGACTTCTCTCCATCTTAGCTACTGTTGCATCAATATGTTTTGACCATGACAGTTTACAATCCAGGGTTACGCCAAGCAGTTTAGTCATCTCAACTTAATCAATTTCCACAATATTTATTACAAGATTTAGTTGAGGTTTAGGGTTTAGTGAATGATTTGTCCCAAATACAATTCTTGAAATATTTAGGACTAACTATCAATATCATCACCACCATCATGTCTCCTGGAGGACACAATATCACCACCACCATCATGTCTCCTGGAGGACACAATATCATCACCACCATGTCTCCTGGAGGACACAATATCATCACCACCATGTCTCCTGGAGGACACAATATCATCACCACCATGTCTCCTGGAGGACACAATATCACCACCACCATCATGTCTCCTGGAGGACACAATATCACCACCACCATGTCTCCTGGAGGACACAATATCACCACCACCATCATGTCTCCTGGAGGACACAATATCACCACCACCATCATGTCTCCTGGAGGACACAATATCATCACCACCATCATGTCTCCTGGAGGACACAATATCATCACCATGTCTCCTGGAGGACACAATATCACCACCACCATGTCTCCTGGAGGACACAATATCATCACCACCATCATGTCTCCTGGAGGACACAATATCATCACCACCATCATGTCTCCTGGAGGACACAATATCACCACCACCATCATGTCTCCTGGAGGACACAATATCATCACCACCATCATGTCTCCTGGAGTACACAATATCATCACCATGTCTCCTGGAGGACACAATATCACCACCACCATGTCTCCTGGAGGACACAATATCATCACCACCATCATGTCTCCTGGAGGACACAATATCACCACCACCATCATGTCTCCTGGAGGACACAATATCATCACCACCATCATGTCTCCTGGAGTACACAATATCATCACCATGTCTCCCGGAGGACACAATATCACCACCACCATGTCTCCTGGAGGACACAATATCATCACCACCATCATGTCTCCTGGAGGACACAATATAATCATCATGTCTCCTGGAGGACACAATATAATCATCATGTCTCCTGGAGGACACAATCATCACCACCATCATGTCTCCTGGAGGACACAATATCATCATCACCATCATGTCTCCTGGAGGACACAATATCATCATCATGTCTCCTGGAGGACACAATATAATCATCATGTCTCCTGGAGGACACAATATCATCACTACCATCATGTCTCCTGGAGGACACAATATCATCATCACCATCATGTCTCCTGGAGGACACAATATCACCATCATGTCTCCTGGAGGACACAATATCATCATCATGTCTCCTGGAGGACACAATATAATCATCATGTCTCCTGGAGGACACAATATCATCACTACCATCATGTCTCCTGGAGGACACAATATCATCACAACCACCATGTCTCCTGGAAGATACATCATCATAAGACACTGTTACACTGTTGAATGGTCCCGCAGTGTCTGGAGTTCGAAGGTCAGGGGTTATTACCTGGGAAGAGGTCAGTACACCTCATGAAGATCTCCCAGTAGACGAGGCCCAGGGTTAGAGGTCAGGGGTTATTACCTGGGAAGAGGTCAGTACACCTCATGAAGGTCTCCCAGTAGACGAGGCCCAGGGTCAGAGGTCAGGGTTATTACCTGGGAAGAGGTCAGTACACCTCATGAAGGTCTCCCAGTAGACGAGGCCCAGGGTTAGAGGTCAGGGTAATTACCTGGGAAGAGGTCAGTACACCTCATGAAGGTCTCCCAGTAGACGAGGCCCAGGGTTAGAGGTCAGGGTTATTACATGGGAAGAGGTCAGTACACCTCATGAAGGTCTCCCAGTAGACGAGGCCCAGGGTCAGAGGTCAGGGTTATTACCTGGGAAGAGGTCAGTACACCTCATGAAGGTCTCCCAGTAGACGAGGCCCAGGGTTAGAGGTCAGGGTTATTACCTGGGAAGAGGTCAGTACACCTCATGAAGGTCTCCCAGTAGACGAGGCCCAGGGTTAGAGGTCAGGGTTATTACCTGGGAAGAGGTCAGTACACCTCATAAAGGTCTCCCAGTAGACGAGGCCCAGGGCGTACATGTCCACCTGCTTCAGAGCCGACTCACAGTCCCTCAGGTTCACCGCCCCCTCCAGAACCTCTGGGGCCATGTAGCGGATCGTTCCCACCTGGAGAGAGACAGAATCAGTGTTATAACTCTACACTAACCCTCCAGAACCTCTGGGACCATGTAGTGGACTGGACCCACCTGGAGAGAGACAGAACCAGTGTTATAACTCTACACTAACCCTCCAGAACCTCTGGGGCCATGTAGCGGATCGTTCCCACCTGGAGAGAGACAGAACCAGTGTTATAACTCTACACTAACCCTCCAGAACCTCTGGGGCCATGTAGCGGATCGTTCCCACCTGGAGAGAGACAGAACCAGTGTTATAACTCTACACTAACCCTCCAGAACCTCTGGGACCATGTAGCGGACTGGACCCACCTGGAGAGAGACAGAACCAGTGTTATAACTCTACACTAACCCTCCAGAACCTCTGGGGCCATGTAGTGGACTGGACCCACCTGGAGAGAGACAGAACCAGTGTTATAACTCTACACTAACCCTCCAGAACCTCTGGGGCCATGTAGTGGACTGGACCCACCTGGAGAGAGACAGAACCAGTGTTATAACTCTACACTAACCCTCCAGAACCTCTGGGACCATGTAGTGGACTGGACCCACCTGGAGAGAGACAGAACCAGTGTTATAACTCTACACTAACCCTCCAGAACCTCTGGGACCATGTAGTGGACTGGACCCACCTGGAGAGAGACAGAACCAGTGTTATAACTCTACACTAACCCTCCAGAACCTCTGGGACCATGTAGTGGACTGGACCCACCTGGAGAGAGACAGAACCAGTGTTATAACTCTACACTAACCCTCCAGAACCTCTGGGGCCATGTAGTGGACTGGACCCACCTGGAGAGAGACAGAACCAGTGTTATAACTCTACACTAACCCTCCAGAACCTCTGCGACCATGTAGTGGACTGGACCCACCTGGAGAGAGACAGAACCAGTGTTATAACTCTACACTAACCCTCCAGAACCTCTGGGACCATGTAGTGGACTGGACCCAGCTGGAGAGAGACAGAACCAGTGTTATAACTCTACACTAACCCTCCAGAACCTCTGGGGCCATGTAGTGGACTGGACCCACCTGGAGAGAGACAGAACCAGTGTTATAACTCTACACTAACCCTCCAGAACCTCTGGGACCATGTAGTGGACTGGACCCACCTGGAGAGAGACAGAACCAGTGTTATAACTCTACACTAACCCTCCAGAACCTCTGGGACCATGTAGTGGACTGGACCCACCTGGAGAGAGACAGAACCAGTGTTATAACTCTACACTAACCCTCCAGAACCTCTGGGACCATGTAGTGGACTGGACCCACCTGGAGAGAGACAGAACCAGTGTTATAACTCTACACTAACCCTCCAGAACCTCTGGGGCCATGTAGTGGACTGGACCCACCTGGAGAGAGACAGAACCAGTGTTATAACTCTACACTAACCCTCCAGAACCTCTGCGACCATGTAGTGGACTGGACCCACCTGGAGAGAGACAGAACCAGTGTTATAACTCTACACTAACCCTCCAGAACCTCTGGGACCATGTAGTGGACTGGACCCACCTGGAGAGAGACAGAACCAGTGTTATAACTCTACACTAACCCTCCAGAACCTCTGGGACCATGTAGTGGACTGGACCCAGCTGGAGAGAGACAGAACCAGTGTTATAACTCTACACTAACCCTCCAGAACCTCTGGGGCCATGTAGTGGACTGGACCCACCTGGAGAGAGACAGAACCAGTGTTATAACTCTACACTAACCCTCCAGAACCTCTGGGACCATGTAGTGGACTGGACCCACCTGGAGAGAGACAGAACCAGTGTTATAACTCTACACTAACCCTCCAGAACCTCTGGGACCATGTAGTGGACTGGACCCACCTGGAGAGAGACAGAACCAGTGTTATAACTCTACACTAACCCTCCAGAACCTCTGGGACCATGTAGTGGACTGGACCCAGCTGGAGAGAGACAGAACCAGTGTTATAACTCTACACTAACCCTCCAGAACCTCTGGGGCCATGTAGTGGACTGGACCCACCTGGAGAGAGACAGAACCAGTGTTATAACTCTACACTAACCCTCCAGAACCTCTGGGACCATGTAGTGGACTGGACCCACCTGGAGAGAGACAGAACCAGAATTAGAGAATAGGGTTTAAAGTCTGTCCATCTTAGAGCTGTGGCAGTACGTGCATTATTAGCTATCAAAGAGGGTGTTGGCTAAGCAGACTGAAGGTGGTTTACAGATGAGACCCAGTGCCGAGGCAGTCAGCGGAGTTGACCAACTCACCTCACTGTGGGCAGCGTTCTCCTCTTCTCCAGGTCTGACCACCTGGGGTTAGGGTTAGAGGTTAGGGACTCACCTCGCTGTGGGCAGCGTTCTCCTCTTCTCCAGGTCTGACCACCTGGGGTTAGGGTTAGGGGTTAGGGACTCACCTCGCTGATGGCAGCGTTCTCCTCCTCTCCAGGTCTGACCACCTGGGGTTAGGGTTAGGGGTTAGGGACTCACCTCGCTGATGGCAGCGTTCTCCTCCTCTCCAGGTCTGACCACCTGGGGTTAGGGTTAGGGGTTAGGGACTCACCTCGCTGATGGCAGCGTTCTCCTCCTCTCCAGGTCTGACCACCTGGGGTTAGGGTTAGGGGTTAGGGACTCACCTCGCTGATGGCGGCGTTCTCCTCCTCTCCAGGTCTGACCACCTGGGGTTAGGGTTAGGGGTTAGGGACTCACCTCGCTGATGGCAGCGTTCTCCTCCTCTCCAGGTCTGACCACCTGGGGTTAGGGTTAGGGGTTAGGGACTCACCTCGCTGATGGCAGCGTTCTCCTCCTCTCCAGGTCTGACCACCTGGGGTTAGGGTTAGGGGTTAGGGACTCACCTCGCTGATGGCAGCGTTCTCCTCCTCTCCAGGTCTGACCAATCTGTTCCCCGTCAGCTTCATGGACAGACCAAAGTCACTGATCACACAGGTCCCATCGTTCTTCACTAGAACGTTCCTGCTATTCAGGTCTCTGTGAGATACGGCTGGCTTGTAGATGTCTGGGAGAGAGGGAAGAGAGGGAGAGAGGGGAGGGGAGAGAGAGGAGGGGAGAGAGAGGAGAGAAGGGAGAGAAGATGGGAGGGAGGAGGGGAGAGAGGGGAGGGGAGAGAGAGGAAGGGAGAGAGAAAGAGGGAAGAGAAGGGGGGGAGAGAAGGGGGGGAGAGAAGGGGGGGAGAGAAGGGGGGGAGAGAGAGAGAGGGGAGGGAGAGAGAGGGAGAGAGAGGGGAGGGAGAGAGAGCGGGGAGGGAGAGAGGGGGGAGATAGGGGAGGGAGAGAGGGGAGGGAGAGAGGGGAGGGAGAGAGAGGGGGGAGGGAGAGAGGGGAGGGAGAGAGGGGAGGGAGAGAGAGGAGGGAGAGAGAGGGGGGAGGGAGATAGGGGAGGGAGAGAGAGGGGGGAGGGAGAGAGGGGAGGGAGAGAGAGGGAGAGAGGGAGAGAGGGGAGGGAGAGAGAGGGAGAGAAAAGAAAGGCCCATTAGTCTCTGCATGTCACCATGATCGCTGTCACGATCGTCTATAGGAGAGAGAGATGACCAAGGCGCAGCGTGTGCAAAATACATCTTCTTTTATTGAAGAAGAGAGAAAACAAACAAGAAACGAACAACTATACATGAACTAACACCGTGAAGCTATACAAACATAAGTGCTGACACTAAACACTTAGACATAGACAATTACCCACAACCAGCTAAAGCCTATGGCTGCCTTAAATATGGCTCCCAATCAGAGACAACAATAACCAGCTGTCTCTAATTGAGAACCAATTCAGGCAACCATAGACTTTCCTAGACACCTACACTGAACACTAAACCATCTACTCTACTTAACCCCCTAAACCATACAACACCCTAGACAATACAAAAACACATACTACACCATGTCACACCCTGACCTAACTAAAATAATAATGAAAACAAAGATAACTAAGGCCAGGGTGTGACAATCGCTTAAATCTCATTGCTGAATAACACAGTTACTGTAGAAACTATGATTGAAGTGTAACACAGTCAATACTATATTAAGGTACTATGATTGAAGTGTAACACAGTCAATACTATATTAATGTACTATGATTGAAGTGTAATATTTCATTATATAACAGTAAATACTTCTTGGGTATGACACTATAAGCTTGGCACACTTGTATTTGGGGATTTTCTCCCATTCTACTCTGCAGATCCTCTCAAGCTCTGTCAGGTTGGATGGGAAGCATCGCTGCACAGCTATTGTCAGGTCTCTACAGAGATATTCGATCGGGTTCAAGTCCGGACTCTGGCTGGGCCACTCAAGGACATTCAGGGATTTGTCCCAAAGCCACTCCTGCGTTGTCTTGGCTGTGTACTTAGGGTCTTTCCCTCAATCCTGACTAGTCTCCCAGTCCCTGCCGCTGAAAAACATCCCCACAGCATGATGCTGCCACCACCATGCTTCACCAAAGAGTTCAATCTTGGTTTCATCAGACCAGAGAATCTTGATTCTCATGGTTTGACAGTCCTTTAGGTGCATTTTGGCAAACTCCAAGCGTGCTGTCTTGTGCATTTTACTGAGGAGTGGCTTCCGTCCGGCCACTCTACCATAAAGCCCTGATTGGTGGAGTACTCCATTCAAGTTGTAGAAACATCACAAGGATGATCAATGGAAACAGGATGCACATGAATGCAATTTCAAGTCTCAAAGCAAAGGGTCTGAATACTTATGTAAATAAGATATCTTTTATTTTTAATACATTTGCAAAAATGTCTAAAAACCTGTTTTTCCATTGTCATTATGGGGTGTTGTGAATAGATTGACGAGGGACAATTTATATTTAATCTAGAGGTCGACCGATTAATCGGAATGGCCGATTAATCGGGGCCGATTTCAAGTTTTCATAACAATCGGAAATCGGTATTTTTTTTACACCTTTATTTAATCTTTATTTAACTAGGCAAGTCAGTTAAGAACACATTCTTATTTTCAATGACGGCCTAGGAACGGGGCAGAACGATAGATTTTTAACCTTGTCAGCTCGGGGGATCCAATCTTGCAACCTTACAGTTAACTAGCTGTAAGGTTAGTTCTAACACCTGATTACATTGCACTCCACGAGGAGCCTGCCTGTTAGCGAATGCAGTAAGCTAAGGTAAGTTGCTAGCTAGCATTAAACTTATCTTATAAAAAACAATCAATCAATGACTGTCATTGCTCCAATGTGTACTTAACCATAAACATCAATGCCTTTCTTAAAATCAATACACAAGTATATATTTTTAAACCTGCATATTTAGCTAAAAGAAATCCAGGTTAGCAGGCAATATTAACCAGGTGAAATTGTGTCATTTCTCTTGCGTTCATTGCACGCAGAGTCAGGGTATATGCAACAGTTTGGGCCGACTGGCTCTTTGCGAACTAATTTGCCAGAATTTTACGTAATTATGACAACATTGAAGGTTGTGCAATGTAACAGGAATATTTAGACTCATGGATGCCACCCATTAGATAAAATACGGAACGGAATAAACGTTTTGTTTTCGAGGTGATAGTTTCCGGATTAGCCAAAGGTATATAGTTTAGAGAGAAATAGTCGACGCGTTATAATTCCTGTAATAACTTGCGGCTGAACTTGAAAGGGGTTTCTTCGTTATTTTACCGTTCATGTCTTCCATAGAGAATGTCTTGATCTACTTCAAATAAGGTCTGTGTTTCGTGCAGGCTTAAACCGCCTCGACGTTTTGATACCCGTGTAAATCTCACTAGGATAAGGTAACGTTTGTCAACATATTTTCATAAATCCACTCTACAATTTTTTTTATCTTCGCTTATATTTAGGCAATATTGATCAGAGTTACCTTGTCCTATGGATATCTACAGTTATAAAATTGGCACGGTGGTGTAAGCCTACACGAAACACAGACCTTATTTTAAGTGAATCTAAAAATATCCTATGGAATAAATGAAGGAACCGCTTTTCAGATTTTGCTAGAAGGTGTCATGGGAATTATGACTCGCACTTTGGTTGTCAATTCTTACCATGCCCATTATTAAAATAGGATTTCCTGCATATAGAAATTAAAGTTTTTGTTTTCAACATTCATCACAGGTAACTTAAACTCTATTTTTATTCAAACAGTTGAGAGTATATGTCTCCTAAGCAGACTCTTCAGTATCATTGTCACTTCAGAGCTGTGTGCGTGTGTGTGTATTTATGTATTATATTAAGTTAAAATAAAAGTGTTCATTGTTCATTCAGTATTGTTGCAATTGTCATTATTACAAAAATGAGTATGTGTGTGTATGATATATATATTAATTTTTTTATTTTTTATAAATCGGCCGATTAATCGGTATCGGCTTTTTTTGTCCTCCAATAATCGGTATCGGCGTTGAAAAATCCTAATCGGTCGACCTCTAATTTAATCCATTTTAGAATGAGGCTGTATTGTAACGAAACGTGGAAAAAGCGAAGAGGCCTGAATACTTTACGAAGACATTCAAATCAATTTTTACACTATAGTGTATAATGTATGTTGTATTATACAAGGAGCATTTGGAAAAGAGACCTAGGACTCAATAGGTCGTCCCTGTTAAAAACAAAACAACAAAAAAAGGGCCATTGAAACAGTAACCTATTTCTTAAATGTTCATATAGTTTTAGTCAAATGCATATTCACACGTAGCCTCCTGCCTTAGCCGCATTGCTGCACTAATAATGTTAATAAATAATAGCTGAGAAACATTTTAAAGTTAAACGTTCTGTTGCATCAGACTCATTGCTTTTTAATGTTTTTCATGTAGCCTAGTGGCTGTATGATTTTGGGATCTATCGTCCCACAACTGTCCCTGAGTCGGTTTGGGGTTTTTCTTCTTCGACAATAGAATAGGACAACTTTATACTTTGGGGGATAGTAGATTGACAGGCTCATATGCGGCGTGTCCATAAGGATAATGGAAGCTAAGTTTCCCTAAGTAAATTGAATTAAAAATGACCGAAATTAGCCTACTCATGTCTATACAGAAATAAATAAATTCATTCAAAATAGACTACTAAAGCATTGGCCACAGAGGATCATTAGCTTCCCCTAGCCTTAAAAATATGAATAAATGGTGGATTGTTTTTAAATCACATTGCCTACAGTCGGAAGGAAAGGCAGCCCGTGACAAATACCAAATTAGAGGATTGTTGAGTCGCGACTGTCAGTGAAAAGTTTAGGCCTCAAGCCAGGTATATCGCAATATATCAAAATTCGATTGTGGCGGAAAAAATAATTTTGGAAAGCACATTTTTCTTTACATAATCCGACAATTTTCTGTAAAGAAAAGACAACATAAAGACTCTAATCTGTCTTAGTTGTCAAAATGCTCAACATAATTGAGCGAACAACAGTAAGCTTATCTTATTGGCACCATGCGGAGAGCATCGGGGTCATTATCATTGTTGCCTCAGTGCCACTCGAACAATAACTTTATTATTCTACTTGTGTCTCGCCCTTCTCATTGGCCTATTATATGGACACTGTTTCCATTGGTCAGTTGGTCGGTGTGAGTAGAGTAGGCTACTCTGTCTGAGATTCTGCTAATGTCTCCAGTCATATAAAGTGTAGTAGACATGCATGACTGTAATCAGAGGGCTGATATAAATACGATACATGCCAGTCTCTCTCTTGGATAAGAGTTGAGGAGAGACTGACTGCATCACTTCTTCTTTATATAAGAAACATTACTGTGTTGAAAATCCCCCCAAAAATTGTTTGCATAGTCAACTTACACACATCTCTGACACACACACTTGTCCCACCAGACATGCCACCAGGGGTCTTTTCACTGTCCCCAAATCCAGAACAAATTCAAGAAAGTGTACCCCTATTATATAGAGAGTTCTTATTGCATGGAACTTCCTTCCATCTCATATTGCTCAAATAAACAGCAAACCTGGTTTCAATAAACAGATAAAGCAACACCTCATGGCACAACACCTCTCCCCTATTGAACCTAGATAGTTTGTGTGTATGCATGGATATGTAGGCTACGTGTGTCTTTTTAAAGGTATGTAGTTCTGTCCTTGAGCTGTTCTTGTCTAATGATGTTCTGTATTATGTCATTCTGTATCATGTTTCATGTTTTGTGTGGAACCCAGGAAGAGTAGCTGCTGCTTTTACAACAGCTAATGGGGATCCTAATAACATACCAAAAATACCCCATAGAGCACCATCCATACTGTATGTGAGTGAACCAGCCATCTGTCTGACAGTCTGACCCAGATGTTCACATTAGCTGCTTCAACCATAAAAGAGGAGTGTGTGTGTGTGTGTGTGTGTGTGTGTGTGTGTGTGTGTGTGTGTGTGTGTGTGTGTGTGTGTGTGTGTGTGTGTGTTGAGGTCAAGGAGTGTGTGTGTGACGTGCTTCTGCCCGTCTGGCAGTTGAGTTGGCATCCTGTCTCCTGCCTCCACATGTCTGAGCTCACAGCACACAGCCAACCCAGACCACAACCTAGTAGAGAACTAGACTAGATACAGCCAGAGATAAGTGGCCAACCCAGACCCCTCCTAGTAGAGAACTAGACTAGATACAGCCAGAGATAAGGGGCCAACCCAGACCACAACCTAGTAGAGAACTAGACTAGATACAGCCAGAGATAAGGGACCAACCCAGACCACAACCTAGTAGAGAACTAGACTAGATACAGCCAGAGATAAGGGACCAACCCAGACCACAACCTAGTAGAGAACTAGACTAGATACAGCCAGAGATAAGGGGCCAACCCAGACCACAACCTAGTAGAGAACTAGACTAGATACAGCCAGAGATAAGGGGCCAACCCAGACCACAACCTAGTAGAGAACTAGACTAGATACAGCCAGAGATAAGGGGCCAACCTAGACCACAACCTAGTAGAGAACTAGACTAGATACAGCCAGAGATAAGGGGCCAACCTAGACCACAACCTAGTAGAGAACTAGACTAGATACAGCCAGAGATAAGTGGCCAACCCAGACCACAACCTAGTAGAGAACTAGACTAGATACAGCCAGAGATAAGGGGCAAACCCAGACCACAACCTAGTAGAGAACTAGACTAGATACAGCCAGAGATAAGGGACCAACCCAGACCACAACCTAGTAGAGAACTAGACTAGATACAGCCAGAGATAAGGGACCAACCCAGACCACAACCTAGTAGAGAACTAGACTAGATACAGCCAGAGATAAGGGGCCAACCCAGACCACAACCTAGTAGAGAACTAGACTAGATACAGCCAGAGATAAGGGGCCAACCCAGACCACAACCTAGTAGAGAACTAGACTAGATACAGCCAGAGATAAGGGACCAACCCAGACCACAACCTAGTAGAGAACTAGACTAGATACAGCCAGAGATAAGGGACCAACACAGACCACAACCTAGTAGAGAACTAGACTAGATACAGCCAGAGATAAGGGCCCAGACCATAACCTAGTAGAGAACTAGACTAGATACAGCCAGAGATAAGGGGCCAATACAGACCACAACCTAGTAGAGAACTAGACTAGATACAGCCAGAGATAAGGGACCAACCCAGACCACAACCTAGTAGAGAACTAGACTAGATACAGCCAGAGATAAGGGGCCAATACAGACCACAACCTAGTAGAGAACTAGACTAGATACAGCCAGAGATAAGGGGCCAACCCAGACCACAACCTAGTAGAGAACTAGACTAGATACAGCCAGAGATAAGGGGCCAGACCACAACCTAGTAGAGAACTACACTAGATACAGCCAGAGATAAGGGCCAACCCAGACCACAACCTAGTAGAGAACTAGACTAGATACAGCCAGAGATAAGGAGCCAACCCAGACCACAACCTAGTAGAGAACTAGACTAGATACAGCCAGAGATAAGGGGCCAACCCAGACCACAACCTAGTAGAGAACTAGACTAGATACAGCCAGAGATAAGGGGCCAACCCAGACCACAACCTAGTAGAGAACTAGACTAGATACAGCCAGAGATAAGGGGCCAACCCAGACCACAACCTAGTAGAGAACTAGACTAGATACAGCCAGAGATAAGGGACCAGACCACAACCTAGTAGAGAACTAGACTAGATACAGCCAGAGATAAGGGGCCAACACAGACCACAACCTAGTAGAGAACTAGACAAGATACAGCCAGAGATAAGGGGCCAATACAGACCACAACCTAGTAGAGAACTAGTCTAGATACAGCCAGAGATAAGGGGCCAACCCAGACCACAACCTAATAGAGAACTAGACTAGATACAGCCAGAGATAAGGGGCCAGACCAGACCACAACCTAGTAGAGAACTAGACTAGATACAGCCAGAGATAAGGGGCCAACCCAGACCACAACCTAGTAGAGAACTAGACTAGATACAGCCAGAGATAAGGGGCCAACCCAGACCACAACCTAGTAGAGAACTAGACTAGATACAGCCAGAGATAAGGGACCAGACCACAACCTAGTAGAGAACTAGACTAGATACAGCCAGAGATAAGGGGCCAACACAGACCACAACCTAGTAGAGAACTAGACTAGATACAGCCAGAGATAAGGGACCAACCCAGACCACAACCTAGTAGAGAACTAGACTAGATACAGCCAGAGATAAGGGGCCAACCTAGACCACAACCTAGTAGAGAACTAGACTAGATACAGCCAGAGATAAGGGGCCAACCCAGACCACAACCTAGTAGAGAACTAGACTAGATACAGCCAGAGATAAGGGGCCAGACCACAACCTAGTAGAGAACTAGACTAGATACAGCCAGAGATAAGGGGCCAACCCAGACCACAACCTAGTAGAGAACTAGACTAGATACAGCCAGAGATAAGGGGCCAACCCAGACCACAACCTAGTAGAGAACTAGACTAGATACAGCCAGAGATAAGGGGCCAACCCAGACCACAACCTAGTAGAGAACTAGACTAGATACAGCCAGAGATAAGGGACCAGACCACAACCTAGTAGAGAACTAGACTAGATACAGCCAGAGATAAGGGGCCAGACCACAACCTAGTAGAGAACTAGACTAGATACAGCCAGAGATAAGGGACCAACCCAGACCACAACCTAGTAGAGAACTAGACTAGATACAGCCAGAGATAAGGGGCCAGACCAGACCACAACCTAGTAGAGAACTAGACTAGATACAGCCAGAGATAAGGGGCCAACCCAGACCACAACCTAGTAGAAAACTAGACTAGATACAGCCAGAGATAAGGGGCCAACCCAGACCACAACCTAGTAGAGAACTAGACTAGATACAGCCAGAGATAAGGGGCCAACCCAGACCACAACCTAGTAGAGAACTAGACTAGATACAGCCAGAGATAAGGGGCCAACCCAGACCACAACCTAGTAGAGAACTAGACTAGATACAGCCAGAGATAAGGGGCCAACCCAGACCACAACCTAGTAGAGAACTAGACTAGATACAGCCAGAGATAAGGGACCAGACCACAACCTAGTAGAGAACTAGACTAGATACAGCCAGAGATAAGGGGCCAACACAGACCACAACCTAGTAGAGAACTAGACTAGATACAGCCAGAGATAAGGGACCAACCCAGACCACAACCTAGTAGAGAACTAAACTAGATACAGCCAGAGATAAGGGGCCAACCTAGACCACAACCTAGTAGAGAACTAGACTAGATACAGTCAGAGATAAGGGGCCAACCCAGACCACAACCTAGTAGAGAACTAGACTAGATACAGCCAGAGATAAGGGGCCAGACCACAACCTAGTAGAGAACTAGACTAGATACAGCCAGAGATAAGGGGCCAACCCAGACCACAACCTAGTAGAGAACTAGACTAGATACAGCCAGAGATAAGGGGCCAACCCAGACCACAACCTAGTAGAGAACTAGACTAGATACAGCCAGAGATAAGGGGCCAACCCAGACCACAACCGAGGAGAGAACTAGACGAGATACAGCCAGAGATAAGGGACCAGACCACAACCTAGTAGAGAACTAGACTAGATACAGCCAGAGATAAGGGGCCAGACCACAACCTAGTAGAGAACTAGACTAGATACAGCCAGAGATAAGGGACCAACCCAGACCACAACCTAGTAGAGAACTAGACTAGATACAGCCAGAGATAAGGGGCCAGACCAGACCACAACCTAGTAGAGAACTAGACTAGATACAGCCAGAGATAAGGGGCCAACCCAGACCACAACCTAGTAGAGAACTAGACTAGATACAGCCAGAGATAAGGGGCCAACCCAGACCACAACCTAGTAGAGAACTAGACTAGATACAGCCAGAGATAAGGGGCCAGACCAGACCACAACCTAGTAGAGAACTAGACTAGATACAGCCAGAGATAAGGGGCCAACCCAGACCACAACCTAGTAGAGAACTAAACTAGATACAGCCAGAGATAAGGGGCCAACCCAGACCACAACCTAGTAGAGAACTAGACTAGATACAGCCAGAGATAAGGGGCCAACCCAGACCACAACCTAGTAGAGAACTAGACTAGATACAGCCAGAGATAAGGGGCCAACCCAGACCACAACCTAGTAGAGAACTAGACTAGATACAGCCAGAGATAAGGGGCCAACCTAGACCACAACCTAGTAGAGAACTAGACTAGATACAGCCAGAGATAAGGGGCCAACCCAGACCACAACCTAGTAGAGAACTAGACTAGATACAGCCAGAGATAAGGGGCCAACCTAGACCACAACCTAGTAGAGAACTAGACTAGATACAGCCAGAGATAAGGGACCAGACCACAACCTAGTAGAGAACTAGACTAGATACAGCCAGAGATAAGGGGCCAACCCAGACCACAACCTAGTAGAGAACTAGACTAGATACAGCCAGAGATAAGGGGCCAACCCAGACCACAACCTAGTAGAGAACTAGACTAGATACAGCCAGAGATAAGGGGCCAGACCACAACCTAGTATAGAACTAGACTAGATACAGCCAGAGATAAGGGACCAGACCACAACCTAGTAGAGAACTAGACTAGATACAGCCAGAGATAAGGGGCCAACCTAGACCACAACCTAGTAGAGAACTAGACTAGATACAGCCAGAGATAAGGGGCCAACCCAGACCACAACCTAGTAGAGAACTAGACTAGATACAGCCAGAGATAAGGGGCCAACCCAGACCACAACCTAGTAGAGAACTAGACTAGATACAGCCAGAGATAAGGGGCCAACCCAGACCACAACCTAGTAGAGAACTAGACTAGATACAGCCAGAGATAAGGGGCCAGACCACAACCTAGTAGAGAACTAGACTAGATACAGCCAGAGATAAGGGGCCAACCCAGACCACAACCTAGTAGAGAACTAGACTAGATACAGCCAGAGATAAGGGGCCAGACCACAACCTAGTAGAGAACTAGACTAGATACAGCCAGAGATAAGGGGCCAGCCCAGACCACAACCTAGTAGAGAACTAGACTAGATACAGCCAGAGATAAGGGGCCAACCCAGACCACAACCTAGTAGAGAACTAGACTAGATACAGCCAGAGATAAGGGGCCAACCCAGACCACAACCTAGTAGAGAACTAGACTAGATACAGCCAGAGATAAGGGGCCAGACCACAACCTAGTAGAGAACTAGACTAGATACAGCCAGAGATAAGGGGCTAACCCAGACCACAACCTAGTAGAGAACTAGACTAGATACAGCCAGAGATAAGGGACTAGACCACAACCTAGTAGAGAACTAGACTAGATACAGCCAGAGATAAGGGGCCAACCCAGACCACACCCTAGTAGAGAACTAGACTAGATACAGCCAGAGATAAGGGGCCAACCCAGACCACAACCTAGTAGAGAACTAGACTAGATACAGCCAGAGATAAGGGGCCAACACAGACCACAACCTAGTAGAGAACTAGACTAGATACAGCCAGAGATAAGGGACCAACCCAGACCACAACCTAGTAGAGAACTAGACTAGATACAGCCAGAGATAAGGGACCAGACCACAACCTAGTAGAGAACTAGACTAGATACAGCCAGAGATAAGGGACCAACCCAGACCATAACCTAGTAGAGAACTAGACTAGATACAGCCAAAGATAAGGGACCAGACCACAACCTAGTAGAGAACTAGACTAGATACAGCCAGAGATAAGGGGCCAACCTAGACCACAACCTAGTAGAGAACTAGACTAGATACAGCCAGAGATAAGGGACCAACCCAGACCACAACCTAGTAGAGAACTAGACTAGATACAGCCAGAGATAAGGGACCAGACCACAACCTAGTAGAGAACTAGACTAGATACAGCCAGAGATAAGGGGCCAACCCAGACCACAACCTAGTAGAAAACTAGACTAGATACAGCCAGAGATAAGGGGCCAACCCAGACCACAACCTAGTAGAGAACTAGACTAGATACAGCCAGAGATAAGGGGCCAACCCAGACCACAACCTAGTAGAGAACTAGACTAGATACAGCCAGAGATAAGGGGCCAGACCACAACCTAGTAGAGAACTAGACTAGATACAGCCAGAGATAAGGGCCAACCCAGACCACAACCTAGTAGAGAACTAGACTAGATACAGCCAGAGATAAGGGGCCAACCCAGACCACAACCTAGTAGAGAACTAGACTAGATACAGCCAGAGATAAGGGGCCAACCCAGACCACAACCTAGTAGAGAACTAGACTAGATACAGCCAGAGATAAGGGCCAACCCAGACCACAACCTAGTAGAGAACTAGACTAGATACAGCCAGAGATAAGGGCCAACTCAGACCACAACCTAGTAGAGAACTAGACTAGATACAGCCAGAGATAAGGGGCCAACCCAGACCACAACCTAGTAGAGAACTAGACTAGATACAGCCAGAGATAAGGGGCCAACCCAGACCACAACCTAGTAGAGAACTAGACTAGATACAGCCAGAGATAAGGGGCCAACCCAGACCACAACCTAGTAGAGAACTAGACGAGATACAGCCAGAGATAAGGGGCCAACCCAGACCACAACCTAGTAGAGAACTAGACTAGATACAGCCAGAGATAAGGGACCAGACCACAACCTAGTAGAGAACTAGACTAGATACAGCCAGAGATAAGGGGCCAACCCAGACCACAACCTAGTAGAGAACTAGACTAGATACAGCCAGAGATAAGGGGCCAACCCAGGCCACAACCTAGTAGAGAACTAGACTAGATACAGCCAGAGATAAGGGGCCCACCCAGACCACAACCTAGTAGAGAACTAGACTAGATACAGCCAGAGATAAGGGGCCAACCCAGACCACAACCTAGTAGAGAACTAGACTAGATACAGCCAGAGATAAGGGACCAGACCACAACCTAGTGGAGAACTAGACTAGATACAGCCAGAGATAAGGGGCCAACCCAGACCACAACCTAGTAGAGAACTAGACTAGATACAGCCAGAGATAAGGGGCCAGACCACAACCTAGTAGAGAACTAGACTAGATACAGCCAGAGATAAGGGGCCAACCTAGACCACAACCTAGTAGAGAACTAGACTAGATACAGCCAGAGATAAGGGGCCAACCCAGACCACAACCTAGTAGAGAACTAGACTAGATACAGCCAGAGATAAGGGGCCAGACCACAACCTAGTAGAGAACTAGACTAGATACAGCCAGAGATAAGGGGCCAACCTAGACCACAACCTAGTAGAGAACTAGACTAGATACAGCCAGAGATAAGGGACTAGACCACAACCTAGTAGAGAACTAGACTAGATACAGCCAGAGATAAGGGGCCAACCTAGACCACAACCTAGTAGAGAACTAGACTAGATACAGCCAGAGATAAGGGACCAACCCAGACCACACCCTAGTAGAGAACTAGACTAGATACAGCCAGAGATAAGGGACCAGACCACAACCTAGTGGAGAACTAGACTAGATACAGCCAGAGATAAGGGGCCAACCTAGACCACAACCTAGTAGAGAACTAGACTAGATACAGTCAGAGATAAGGGGCCAACCCAGACCACAACCTAGTAGAGAACTAGACTAGATACAGCCAGAGATAAGGGGCCAGACCACAACCTAGTAGAGAACTAGACTAGATACAGCCAGAGATAAGGGGCCAACACAGACCAAAACCTAGTAGAGAACTAGACTAGATACAGCCAGAGATAAGGGGCCAACCCAGACCACAACCTAGTAGAGAACTAGACTAGATACAGCCAGAGATAAGGGGCCAACCCAGACCACAACCTAGTAGAGAACTAGACTAGATACAGCCAGAGATAAGGGACCAGACCACAACCTAGTAGAGAACTAGACTAGATACAGCCAGAGATAAGGGGCCAGACCACAACCTAGTAGAGAACTAGACTAGATACAGCCAGAGATAAGGGACCAACCCAGACCACAACCTAGTAGAGAACTAGACTAGATACAGCCAGAGATAAGGGGCCAGACCAGACCACAACCTAGTAGAGAACTAGACTAGATACAGCCAGAGATAAGGGGCCAACCCAGACCACAACCTAGTAGAGAACTAGACTAGATACAGCCAGAGATAAGGGGCCAACCCAGACCACAACCTAGTAGAGAACTAGACTAGATACAGCCAGAGATAAGGGGCCAGACCAGACCACAACCTAGTAGAGAACTAGACTAGATACAGCCAGAGATAAGGGGCCAACCCAGACCACAACCTAGTAGAGAACTAAACTAGATACAGCCAGAGATAAGGGGCCAACCCAGACCACAACCTAGTAGAGAACTAGACTAGATACAGCCAGAGATAAGGGGCCAACCCAGACCACAACCTAGTAGAGAACTAGACTAGATACAGCCAGAGATAAGGGGCCAACCCAGACCACAACCTAGTAGAGAACTAGACTAGATACAGCCAGAGATAAGGGGCCAACCTAGACCACAACCTAGTAGAGAACTAGACTAGATACAGCCAGAGATAAGGGGCCAACCCAGACCACAACCTAGTAGAGAACTAGACTAGATACAGCCAGAGATAAGGGGCCAACCTAGACCACAACCTAGTAGAGAACTAGACTAGATACAGCCAGAGATAAGGGACCAGACCACAACCTAGTAGAGAACTAGACTAGATACAGCCAGAGATAAGGGGCCAACCCAGACCACAACCTAGTAGAGAACTAGACTAGATACAGCCAGAGATAAGGGGCCAACCCAGACCACAACCTAGTAGAGAACTAGACTAGATACAGCCAGAGATAAGGGGCCAGACCACAACCTAGTATAGAACTAGACTAGATACAGCCAGAGATAAGGGACCAGACCACAACCTAGTAGAGAACTAGACTAGATACAGCCAGAGATAAGGGGCCAACCTAGACCACAACCTAGTAGAGAACTAGACTAGATACAGCCAGAGATAAGGGGCCAACCCAGACCACAACCTAGTAGAGAACTAGACTAGATACAGCCAGAGATAAGGGGCCAACCCAGACCACAACCTAGTAGAGAACTAGACTAGATACAGCCAGAGATAAGGGGCCAACCCAGACCACAACCTAGTAGAGAACTAGACTAGATACAGCCAGAGATAAGGGGCCAGACCACAACCTAGTAGAGAACTAGACTAGATACAGCCAGAGATAAGGGGCCAACCCAGACCACAACCTAGTAGAGAACTAGACTAGATACAGCCAGAGATAAGGGGCCAGACCACAACCTAGTAGAGAACTAGACTAGATACAGCCAGAGATAAGGGGCCAGCCCAGACCACAACCTAGTAGAGAACTAGACTAGATACAGCCAGAGATAAGGGGCCAACCCAGACCACAACCTAGTAGAGAACTAGACTAGATACAGCCAGAGATAAGGGGCCAACCCAGACCACAACCTAGTAGAGAACTAGACTAGATACAGCCAGAGATAAGGGGCCAGACCACAACCTAGTAGAGAACTAGACTAGATACAGCCAGAGATAAGGGGCTAACCCAGACCACAACCTAGTAGAGAACTAGACTAGATACAGCCAGAGATAAGGGACTAGACCACAACCTAGTAGAGAACTAGACTAGATACAGCCAGAGATAAGGGGCCAACCCAGACCACACCCTAGTAGAGAACTAGACTAGATACAGCCAGAGATAAGGGGCCAACCCAGACCACAACCTAGTAGAGAACTAGACTAGATACAGCCAGAGATAAGGGGCCAACACAGACCACAACCTAGTAGAGAACTAGACTAGATACAGCCAGAGATAAGGGACCAACCCAGACCACAACCTAGTAGAGAACTAGACTAGATACAGCCAGAGATAAGGGACCAGACCACAACCTAGTAGAGAACTAGACTAGATACAGCCAGAGATAAGGGACCAACCCAGACCATAACCTAGTAGAGAACTAGACTAGATACAGCCAGAGATAAGGGACCAGACCACAACCTAGTAGAGAACTAGACTAGATACAGCCAGAGATAAGGGGCCAACCTAGACCACAACCTAGTAGAGAACTAGACTAGATACAGCCAGAGATAAGGGACCAACCCAGACCACAACCTAGTAGAGAACTAGACTAGATACAGCCAGAGATAAGGGACCAGACCACAACCTAGTAGAGAACTAGACTAGATACAGCCAGAGATAAGGGGCCAACCCAGACCACAACCTAGTAGAAAACTAGACTAGATACAGCCAGAGATAAGGGGCCAACCCAGACCACAACCTAGTAGAGAACTAGACTAGATACAGCCAGAGATAAGGGGCCAACCCAGACCACAACCTAGTAGAGAACTAGACTAGATACAGCCAGAGATAAGGGGCCAGACCACAACCTAGTAGAGAACTAGACTAGATACAGCCAGAGATAAGGGCCAACCCAGACCACAACCTAGTAGAGAACTAGACTAGATACAGCCAGAGATAAGGGGCCAACCCAGACCACAACCTAGTAGAGAACTAGACTAGATACAGCCAGAGATAAGGGGCCAACCCAGACCACAACCTAGTAGAGAACTAGACTAGATACAGCCAGAGATAAGGGCCAACCCAGACCACAACCTAGTAGAGAACTAGACTAGATACAGCCAGAGATAAGGGCCAACTCAGACCACAACCTAGTAGAGAACTAGACTAGATACAGCCAGAGATAAGGGGCCAACCCAGACCACAACCTAGTAGAGAACTAGACTAGATACAGCCAGAGATAAGGGGCCAACCCAGACCACAACCTAGTAGAGAACTAGACTAGATACAGCCAGAGATAAGGGGCCAACCCAGACCACAACCTAGTAGAGAACTAGACGAGATACAGCCAGAGATAAGGGGCCAACCCAGACCACAACCTAGTAGAGAACTAGACTAGATACAGCCAGAGATAAGGGACCAGACCACAACCTAGTAGAGAACTAGACTAGATACAGCCAGAGATAAGGGGCCAACCCAGACCACAACCTAGTAGAGAACTAGACTAGATACAGCCAGAGATAAGGGGCCAACCCAGGCCACAACCTAGTAGAGAACTAGACTAGATACAGCCAGAGATAAGGGGCCCACCCAGACCACAACCTAGTAGAGAACTAGACTAGATACAGCCAGAGATAAGGGGCCAACCCAGACCACAACCTAGTAGAGAACTAGACTAGATACAGCCAGAGATAAGGGACCAGACCACAACCTAGTGGAGAACTAGACTAGATACAGCCAGAGATAAGGGGCCAACCCAGACCACAACCTAGTAGAGAACTAGACTAGATACAGCCAGAGATAAGGGGCCAGACCACAACCTAGTAGAGAACTAGACTAGATACAGCCAGAGATAAGGGGCCAACCTAGACCACAACCTAGTAGAGAACTAGACTAGATACAGCCAGAGATAAGGGGCCAACCCAGACCACAACCTAGTAGAGAACTAGACTAGATACAGCCAGAGATAAGGGGCCAGACCACAACCTAGTAGAGAACTAGACTAGATACAGCCAGAGATAAGGGGCCAACCTAGACCACAACCTAGTAGAGAACTAGACTAGATACAGCCAGAGATAAGGGACTAGACCACAACCTAGTAGAGAACTAGACTAGATACAGCCAGAGATAAGGGGCCAACCTAGACCACAACCTAGTAGAGAACTAGACTAGATACAGCCAGAGATAAGGGACCAACCCAGACCACACCCTAGTAGAGAACTAGACTAGATACAGCCAGAGATAAGGGGCCAACCCAGACCACAACCTAGTAGAGAACTAGACTAGATACAGCCAGAGATAAGGGGCCAACCCAGACCACAACCTAGTAGAGAACTAGACTAGATACAGCCAGAGATAAGGGGCCAACCCAGACCACAACCTAGTAGAGAACTAGACTAGATACAGCCAGAGATAAGGGACCAGACCACAACCTAGTAGAGAACTAGACTAGATACAGCCAGAGATAAGGGACCAACCCAGACCATAACCTAGTAGAGAACTAGACTAGATACAGCCAGAGATAAGGGACCAGACCACAACCTAGTAGAGAACTAGACTAGATACAGCCAGAGATAAGGGGCCAACCTAGACCACAACCTAGTAGAGAACTAGACTAGATACAGCCAGAGATAAGGGACCAACCCAGACCACAACCTAGTAGAGAACTAGACTAGATACAGCCAGAGATAAGGGACCAGACCACAACCTAGTAGAGAACTAGACTAGATACAGCCAGAGATAAGGGGCCAACCCAGACCACAACCTAGTAGAAAACTAGACTAGATACAGCCAGAGATAAGGGGCCAACCCAGACCACAACCTAGTAGAGAACTAGACTAGATACAGCCAGAGATAAGGGGCCAACCCAGACCACAACCTAGTAGAGAACTAGACTAGATACAGCCAGAGATAAGGGCCAACCCAGACCACAACCTAGTAGAGAACTAGACTAGATACAGCCAGAGATAAGGGCCACCTCAGACCACAACCTAGTAGAGAACTAGACTAGATACAGCCAGAGATAAGAGGCCAACCCAGACCACAACCTAGTAGAGAACTAGACTAGATACAGCCAGAGATAAGGGGCCAACCCAGACCACAACCTAGTAGAGAACTAGACTAGATACAGCCAGAGATAAGGGGCCAACCCAGACCACAACCTAGTAGAGAACTAGACTAGATACAGCCAGAGATAAGGGGCCAACCCAGACCACAACCTAGTAGAGAACTAGACTAGATACAGCCAGAGATAAGGGACCAGACCACAACCTAGTAGAGAACTAGACTAGATACAGCCAGAGATAAGGGGCCAACCCAGGCCACAACCTAGTAGAGAACTAGACTAGATACAGCCAGAGATAAGGGACCAACCCAGACCACAACCTAGTAGAGAACTAGACTAGATACAGCCAGAGATAAGGGGCCCACCCAGACCACAACCTAGTAGAGAACTAGACTAGATACAGCCAGAGATAAGGGGCCAACCCAGACCACAACCTAGTAGAGAACTAGACTAGATACAGCCAGAGATAAGGGACCAGACCACAACCTAGTGGAGAACTAGACTAGATACAGCCAGAGATAAGGGGCCAACCCAGACCACAACCTAGTAGAGAACTAGACTAGATACAGCCAGAGATAAGGGACCAACCCAGACCACACCCTAGTAGAGAACTAGACTAGATACAGCCAGAGATAAGGGGCCAACCCAGACCACAACCTAGTAGAGAACTAGACTAGATACAGCCAGAGATAAGGGGCCAGACCACAACCTAGTAGAGAACTAGACTAGATACAGCCAGAGATAAGGGGCCAACCTAGACCACAACCTAGTAGAGAACTAGACTAGATACAGCCAGAGATAAGGGACTAGACCACAACCTAGTAGAGAACTAGACTAGATACAGCCAGAGATAAGGGGCCAACCTAGACCACAACCTAGTAGAGAACTAGACTAGATACAGCCAGAGATAAGGGACCAACCCAGACCACACCCTAGTAGAGAACTAGACTAGATACAGCCAGAGATAAGGGGCCAACCCAGACCACAACCTAGTAGAGAACTAGACTAGATACAGCCAGAGATAAGGGGCCAACCCAGACCACAACCTAGTAGAGAACTAGACTAGATACAGCCAGAGATAAGGGGCCAACCCAGACCACAACCTAGTAGAGAACTAGACTAGATACAGCCAGAGATAAGGGGCCAACCCAGACCACAACCTAGTAGAGAACTAGACTAGATACAGCCAGAGATAAGGGACCAACCCAGACCACAACCTAGTAGAGAACTAGACTAGATACAGCCAGAGATAAGGGGCCAACCCAGACCACAACCTAGTAGAGAACTAGACTAGATACAGCCAGAGATAAGGGGCCAACCCAGACCACAACCTAGTAGAGAACTAGACTAGATACAGCCAGAGATAAGGGACCAACCCAGACCACAACCTAGTAGAGAACTAGACTAGATACAGCCAGAGATAAGGGGCCAACCCAGACCACAACCTAGTAGAGAACTAGACTAGATACAGCCAGAGATAAGGGGCCAACCCAGACCACAACCTAGTAGAGAACTAGACTAGATACAGCCAGAGATAAGGGGCCAACCCAGACCACAACCTAGTAGAGAACTAGACTAGATACAGCCAGAGATAAGGGGCCAACCCAGACCACAACCTAGTAGAGAACTAGACTAGATACAGCCAGAGATAAGGGACCAACCCAGACCACAACCTAGTAGAGAACTAGACTAGATACAGCCAGAGATAAGGGACCAACCCAGACCACAACCTAGTAGAGAACTAGACTAGATACAGCCAGAGATAAGGGACCAGACCACAACCTAGTAGAGAACTAGACTAGATACAGCCAGAGATAAGGGGCCAACCCAGACCACAACCTAGTAGAGAACTAGACTAGATACAGCCAGAGATAAGGGGCCAACCCAGACCACAACCTAGTAGAGAACTAGACTAGATACAGCCAGAGATAAGGGGCCAACCCAGACCACAACCTAGTAGAGAACTAGACTAGATACAGCCAGAGATAAGGGGCCAACCCACAACCTAGTAGAGAACTAGACTAGATACAGCCAGAGATAAGGGGCCAACCCAGACCACAACCTAGTAGAGAACTAGACTAGATACAGCCAGAGATAAGGGACCAGACCACAACCTAGTAGAGAACTAGACTAGATACAGCCAGAGATAAGGGGCCAACCTAGACCACAACCTAGTAGAGAACTAGACTAGATACAGCCAGAGATAAGGGGCCAACCCAGACCACAACCTAGTAGAGAACTAGACTAGATACAGCCAGAGATAAGGGACCAACCTAGACCACAACCTAGTAGAGAACTAGACTAGATACAGCCAGAGATAAGGGACCAACCTAGACCACAACCTAGTAGAGAACTAGACTAGATACAGCCAGAGATAAGGGGCCAACCCAGACCACAACCTAGTAGAGAACTAGACTAGATACAGCCAGAGATAAGGGGCCAACCCAGACCACAACCTAGTAGAGAACTAGACTAGATACAGCCAGAGATAAAGGACCAACCCAGACCACAACCTAGTAGAGAACTAGACTAGATACAGCCAGAGATAAGGGGCCAACCCAGACCACAACCTAGTAGAGAACTAGACTAGATACAGCCAGAGATAAGGGACCAACCCAGACCACAACCTAGTAGAGAACTAGACTAGATACAGCCAGAGATAAGGGGCCAACCCAGACCACAACCTAGTAGAGAACTAGACTAGATACAGCCAGAGATAAGGGGCCAACCCAGACCACAACCCAGTAGAGAACTAGACTAGACTAGATACAGCCAGAGATAAGGGGCCAACCCAGACCACAACCTAGTAGAGAACTAGACTAGATACAGCCAGAGATAAGGGGCCAGACCACAACCTAGTAGAGAACTAGACTAGATACAGCCAGAGATAAGGGGCCAACCCAGACCACAACCTAGTAGAGAACTAGACTAGATACAGCCAGAGATAAGGGGCCAACCCAGACCACAACCTAGTAGAGAACTAGACTAGATACAGCCAGAGATAAGGGGCCAACCCAGACCACAACCTAGTAGAGAACTAGACTAGATACAGCCAGAGATAAGGGACCAACCCAGACTACAACCTAGTAGAGAACTAGACTAGATACAGCCAGAGATAAGGGGCCAACCCAGACCACAACCTAGTAGAGAACTAGACTAGATACAGCCAGAGATAAGGGGCCAACCCAGACCACAACCTAGTAGAGAACTAGACTAGATACAGCCAGAGATAAGGGACCAACCTAGACCACAACCTAGTAGAGAACTAGACTAGATACAGCCAGAGATAAGGGGCCAACCCAGACCACAACCTAGTAGAGAACTAGACTAGATACAGCCAGAGATAAGGGGCCAACCCAGACCACAACCTAGTAGAGAACTAGACTAGATACAGCCAGAGATAAGGGGCCAACCCAGACCACAACCTAGAGAACTAGACTAGACTAGATACAGCCAGAGATAAGGGGCCAGAGAAAGCCAAATGGCATCCTATTCCCTACATAGAGCCCATAGGGAACTATGGAGTACACTATGTAGGGAATAGGATGCTATGTAGGGAATAGGATGCTATGTAGGGAATAGGATGCTACGTAGGGAACAGGACGCTATGTAGGGAATAGGATGCTATGTTGGGAATAGGATGCTATGTTGGGAATAGGATGCTATGTAGGGAATAGGACGCTATGTAGGGAATATGATGCTATGTAGGGAATAGGACGCTATGTAGGGAATAGGACGCTATGTAGGGAATAGGATGCTATGTAGGTAATAGGATGCTATGTAGGGAATAGGATGCTATGTAGGGAATAGGATGCTATGTAGGGAATAGGACGCTATGTAGGGAATAGGACGCTATGTAGGGAATAGGACGCTATGTAGGGAATAGGATGCTATGTAGGTAATAGGATGCTATGTAGGGAATAGGATGCTATGTAGGGAATAGGATGCTATGTAGGGAATAGGATGCTATGTAGGGAATAGGACGCTATGTAGGGAATAGGACGCTATGTAGGGAATAGGACGCTATGTAGAGAATAGGATACTATGTAGGGAATAGGATACTATGTAGGGAATAGGACGCTATGTAGGGAATAGGACGCTATGTAGGGAATAGGACGCTATGTAGGGAATAGGACGCTACGTAGGGAATAGGACGCTATGTAGGGAATAGGACACAATGTAGGGAATAGGATGCTATGTAGGGAATAGGACGCTATGTAGGGAATTGGACGCTACGTAGGGAATAGGACGCTATGTAGGGAATAGGACACTATCTAGGGAATAGGACGCTATGTAGGGAATAGGATGCCATGTTGGGACGTAAGCTGACAGAAACCTTTATTGGCCATTAAAATTATATTTATTTCTTTGTTATAAACATTTAAGAAACACAAGCAAATATGTGATAGATTACCAAATAACACAAGCAAATATGTGATACGTTAACTAATAACGCAAATAAACACGTGATACATTAACTAATAACACAAAGGAACATGTGATGCATTAACTAATAACACAAGTAAACACGTAATACATTTAAGGAATAAGGCCCGAGGAGGTGTGGTATATGGCCAATATACCGGTTAAGGGCTGTTCTTAAGCACGACGCAACGCAGAGTGCCTGGATACAGCCATTAGCCGTGGAATATTGGCCAATCATGAAAGCCCCCCCGAGGTGCCTTATTATTATTAACTGTTTACCAACGTAATTAGAGCAGTAAAAATACATGTTTTGTCGTATCCATGGTATACGGTCTGATATACCACGGCTGTCAGCCAATCAGCACTCAGGGCTCGAACCACCCAATTAATAATAAATAATAACATGTGATACATTAACTAATAACGTGTTACGAAACCAACAGCAACCCTACGGATACAGTCACACTGGCGTTGTCACAGGGGCTTAGTCCTAGCTACAGGGTCTGTAACCTGACTGTCTAGAGGTCCTAGCTACATGGTCTGTAACCTGACTGTCTAGAGGTCCTAGCTACAGGGTCTGTAACCTGACTGTCTAGAGGTCCTAGCTACATGGTCTGTAACCTGACTGTCTAGAGGTCCTAGCTACATGGTCTGTAACCTGACTGTCTAGAGGTCCTAGCTACAGGGTCTGTAACCTGACTGTCTAGAGGTCCTAGCTACATGGTCTGTAACCTGACTGTCTAGATGTCCTAGCTACATGGTCTGTAACCTGACTGTCTAGAGGTCCTAGCTACATGGTCTGTAACCTGACTGTCTAGAGGTCCTAGCTACATGGTCTGTAACCTGACTGTCTAGGGGTCCTAGCTACAGGGTCTGTAACCTGACTGTCTAGGGGTCCTAGCTACAGGGTCTGTAACCTGACTGTCTAGAGGTCCTAGCTACATGGTCTGTAACCTGACTGTCTAGGGGTCCTAGCTACAGGGTCTGTAACCTGACTGTCTAGAGGTCCTAGCTACATGGTCTGTAACCTGACTGTCTAGAGGTCCTAGCTACATGGTCTGTAACCTGACTGTCTAGAGGTCCTAGCTACATGGTCTGTAACCTGACTGTCTAGAGGTCCTAGCTACAGGGTCTGTAACCTGACTGTCTAGAGGTCCTAGCTACATGGTCTGTAACCTGACTGTCTAGAGGTCCTAGCTACATGGTCTGTAACCTGACTGTCTAGGGGTCCTAGCTACAGGGTCTGTAACCTGACTGTCTAGGGGTCCTAGCTACAGGGTCTGTAACCTGACTGTCTAGAGGTCCTAGCTACATGGTCTGTAACCTGACTGTCTAGAGGTCCTAGCTACATGGTCTGTAACCTGACTGTCTAGAGGTCCTAGCTACATGGTCTGTAACCTGACTGTCTAGAGGTCCTAGCTACAGGGTCTGTAACCTGACTGTCTAGAGGTCCTAGCTACATGGTCTGTAACCTGACTGTCTAGAGGTCCTAGCTACAGGGTCTGTAACCTGACTGTCTAGGGGTCCTAGCTACATGGTCTGTAACCTGACTGTCTAGAGGTCCTAGCTACAGGGTCTGTAACCTGACTGTCTAGAGGTCCTAGCTACATGGTCTGTAACCTGACTGTCTAGAGGTCCTAGCTACATGGTCTGTAA
Source organism: Salvelinus alpinus (assembly GCF_045679555.1). Taxonomy (NCBI): domain Eukaryota; kingdom Metazoa; phylum Chordata; class Actinopteri; order Salmoniformes; family Salmonidae; genus Salvelinus; species Salvelinus alpinus. The sequence continues at coordinate 17,973,207 of NC_092099.1, read as the reverse complement.
CCTGACTGTCTAGAGGTCCTAGCTACATGGTCTGTAACCTGACTGTCTAGAGGTCCTAGCTACATGGTCTGTAACCTGACTGTCTAGGGGTCCTAGTTACATGGTCTGTAACCTGACTGTCTAGGGGTCCTAGTTACATGGTCTGTAACCTGACTCATTATGTCTAGGGGTCCTAGCTACAGGGTCTGTAACCTGACTGTCTAGGGGTCCTAGCTACATGGTCTGTAACCTGACTGTCTAGGGGTCCTAGCTACATGGTCTGTAACCTGACTGCCTAGAGGTCCTAGCTACATGGTCTGTAACCTGACTGTCTAGGGGTCCTAGCTACATGGTCTGTAACCTGACTGCCTAGAGGTCCTAGCTACATGGTCTGTAACCTGACTGTCTAGAGGTCCTAGTTACAGGGTCTGTAACCTGACTGTCTAGGGGTCCTAGTTACATGGTCTGTAACCTGACTGTCTAGAGGTCCTAGTTACATGGTCTGTAACCTGACTGTCTAGAGGTCCTAGTTACATGGTCTGTAACCTGACTGTCTAGAGGTCCTAGTTACATGGTCTGTAACCTGATTGTCTAGGGGTCCTAGCTACAGGGTCTGTAACCTGACTGTCTAGAGGTCCTAGCTACAGGGTCTGTAACCTGACTGTCTAGAGGTCCTAGCTACAGGGTCTGTAACCTGACTGTCTAGGGGTCCTAGTTACATGGTCTGTAACCTGACTGTCTAGGGGTCCTAGTTACATGGTCTGTAACCTGACTCATTATGTCTAGGGGTCCTAGTTACATGGTCTGTAACCTGACTCATTATGTCTAGGGGTCCTAGTTACATGGTCTGTAACCTGACTCATTATGTCTAGGGGTCCTAGTTACATGGTCTGTAACCTGACTCATTATGTCTAGAGGTCCTAGTTACATGGTCTGTAACCTGACTGTCTAGGGGTCCTAGCTACATGGTCTGTAACCTGACTCATTATGTCTAGGGGTCCTAGCTACAGGGTCTGTAACCTGACTGTCTAGGGGTCCTAGCTACATGGTCTGTAACCTGACTGTCTAGAGGTCCTAGCTACATGGTCTGTAACCTGACTGTCTAGAGGTCCTAGCTACAGGGTCTGTAACCTGACTGTCTAGAGGTCCTAGCTACATGGTCTGTAACCTGACTGTCTAGAGGTCCTAGCTACATGATCTGTAACCTGACTGTCTAGAGGTCCTAGTTACATGGTCTGTAACCTGACTGTCTAGAGGTCCTAGTTACATGGTCTGTAACCTGACTGTCTAGAGGTCCTAGCTACATGGTCTGTAACCTGACTGTCTAGAGGTCCTAGTTACAGGGTCTGTAACCTGACTGTCTAGAGGTCCTAGCTACATGATCTGTAACCTGACTGTCTAGAGGTCCTAGTTACATGGTCTGTAACCTGACTGTCTAGAGGTCCTAGCTACATGGTCTGTAACCTGACTGTCTAGAGGTCCTAGTTACATGGTCTGTAACCTGACTGTCTAGAGGTCCTAGCTACATGGTCTGTAACCTGACTGTCTAGAGGTCCTAGCTACAGGGTCTGTAACCTGACTGTCTAGAGGTCCTCGCTACATGGTCTGTAACCTGACTGTCAAGGGGTCCTAGCTACATGGTCTGTATCCTGACTGTCTAGAGGTCCTAGTTACATGGTCTGTAACCTGACTCACTATGTCTAGGGGTCCTAGTTACATGGTCTGTAACCTGACTCACTATGTCTAGGGGTCCTAGCTACATGGTCTGTAACCTGACTGTCTAGAGGTCCTAGTTACATGGTCTGTAACCTGACTCACTATGTCTAGGGGTCCTAGCTACATGGTCTGTAACCTGACTGTCTAGAGGTCCTAGCTACATGGTCTGTAACCTGACTGTCTAGAGGTCCTAGTTACATGGTCTGTAACCTGACTGTCTAGGGGTCCTAGCTACATGGTCTGTAACCTGACTGTCTAGAGGTCCTAGCTACATGGTCTGTAACCTGACTGTCTAGAGGTCCTAGTTACAGGGTCTGTAACCTGACTGTCTAGAGGTCCTAGCTACATGATCTGTAACCTGACTGTCTAGAGGTCCTAGTTACATGGTCTGTAACCTGACTGTCTAGAGGTCCTAGCTACATGGTCTGCAACCTGACTGTCTAGAGGTCCTAGCTACATGGTCTGTAACCTGACTGTCTAGAGGTCCTAGCTACAGGGTCTGTAACCTGACTGTCTAGAGGTCCTAGCTACAGGGTCTGTAACCTGACTGTCTAGAGGTCCTAGCTACATGGTCTGTAACCTGACTGTCTAGAGGTCCTAGCTACATGGTCTGTAACCTGACTGTCTAGAGGTCCTAGCTACATGGTCTGTAACCTGACTGTCTAGAGGTCCTAGCTACATGGTCTGTAACCTAACTGTCTAGAGGTCCTAGCTACAGGGTCTGTATCCTGACTGTCTAGAGGTCCTAGTTACATGGTCTGTAACCTGACTCACTATGTCTAGGGGTCCTAGTTACATGGTCTGTAACCTGACTCACTATGTCTAGGGGTCCTAGCTACATGGTCTGTAACCTGACTGTCTAGAGGTCCTAGTTACATGGTCTGTAACCTGACTCACTATGTCTAGGGGTCCTAGCTACATGGTCTGTAACCTGACTGTCTAGAGGTCCTAGCTACATGGTCTGTAACCTGACTGTCTAGAGGTCCTAGTTACATGGTCTGTAACCTGACTGTCTAGGGGTCCTAGCTACATGGTCTGTAACCTGACTGTCTAGAGGTCCTAGCTACATGGTCTGTAACCTGACTGTCTAGAGGTCCTAGTTACAGGGTCTGTAACCTGACTGTCTAGAGGTCCTAGCTACATGATCTGTAACCTGACTGTCTAGAGGTCCTAGTTACATGGTCTGTAACCTGACTGTCTAGAGGTCCTAGCTACATGGTCTGCAACCTGACTGTCTAGAGGTCCTAGCTACATGGTCTGTAACCTGACTGTCTAGAGGTCCTAGCTACAGGGTCTGTAACCTGACTGTCTAGAGGTCCTAGCTACAGGGTCTGTAACCTGACTGTCTAGAGGTCCTAGCTACATGGTCTGTAACCTGACTGTCTAGAGGTCCTAGCTACATGGTCTGTAACCTGACTGTCTAGAGGTCCTAGCTACAGGGTCTGTATCCTGACTGTCTAGAGGTCCTAGTTACATGGTCTGTAACCTGACTCACTATGTCTAGGGGTCCTAGTTACATGGTCTGTAACCTGACTCACTATGTCTAGGGGTCCTAGCTACATGGTCTGTAACCTGACTGTCTAGAGGTCCTAGTTACATGGTCTGTAACCTGACTGTCTAGAGGTCCTAGCTACATGGTCTGTAACCTGACTGTCTAGAGGTCCTAGCTACATGGTCTGTAACCTGACTGTCTAGAGGTCCTAGCTACATGGTCTGTAACCTGACTGTCTAGAGGTCCTAGCTACAGGGTCTGTATCCTGACTGTCTAGAGGTCCTAGTTACATGGTCTGTAACCTGACTTACTATGTCTAGGGGTCCTAGTTACATGGTCTGTAACCTGACTCACTATGTCTAGGGGTCCTAGCTACATGGTCTGTAACCTGACTGTCTAGAGGTCCTAGTTACATGGTCTGTAACCTGACTCACTATGTCTAGGGGTCCTAGCTACATGGTCTGTAACCTGACTGTCTAGAGGTCCTAGCTACATGGTCTGTAACCTGACTGTCTAGAGGTCCTAGTTACATGGTCTGTAACCTGACTGTCTAGGGGTCCTAGCTACATGGTCTGTAACCTGACTGTCTAGAGGTCCTAGCTACATGGTCTGTAACCTGACTGTCTAGAGGTCCTAGCTACAGGGTCTGTAACCTGACTGTCTAGAGGTCCTAGCTACATGGTCTGTAACCTGACTGTCTAGAGGTCCTAGCTACATGGTCTGTAACCTGACTGTCTAGGGGTCCTAGCTGCATGGTCTGTAACCTGACTGTCTAGAGGTCCTAGCTACATGGTCTGTAACCTGACTGTCTAGGGGTCCTAGTTACATGGTCTGTAACCTGAATGAATGTGTGCATTTATGTGAGAAATCAGCATTTGAGAACCGTGTTGGATTCCTTTAAGTCCATGACCAGCTCGGTCTTGACTCCTTTGGGTTGGTGAGCCCAAGAGGAATGTTCTGATGGTGACCGAAACAAATAGATACAAAAAGGACAACTAGAAACAGGCACGCCTAAAGGACCACTAGAAACAGGCATGCCTAAAGGACCACTAGAAACAGGCATGCCTAAAGGACCACTAGAAACAGGCATGCCTAAAGGACCACAAGACACAGGCATGCCTAAAGGACAACTAGAAACAGGCATGCCTAAAGGACCACTAGAAACAGGCATGCCTAAAGGACCACTAGAAACAGGCACGCCTAAAGGACCACTAGAAACAGGCACGCCTAAAGGACCACTAGAAACAGGCACGCCTAAAGGACAACTGGAAACAGGCATGCCTAAAGGACCACTAGAAACAGGCATGCCTAAAGGACCACTAGAAACAGGCATGCCTAAAGGACCACTAGAAACAGGCACGCCTAAAGGACCACTAGAAACAGGCATGCCTAAAGGACAACTAGAAACAGGCATGCCTAAAGGACCACTAAAAACAGGCATGCCTAAAGGACCACTAGAAACAGGCATGCCTAAAGGACCACTAGAAACAGGCACGCCTAAAGGACCACTAGAAATAGGCATGCCTAAAGGACAACTGGAAACAGGCACGCCTAAAGGACCACTAGAAACAGGCATGCCTAAAGGACCACTAGAAACAGGCATGCCTAAAGGACAACTAGAAACAGGCATGCCTAAAGGACAACTAGAAACAGGCATGCCTAAAGGACCACTAGAAACAGGCACGCCTAAAGGACCACTAGAAACAGGCACGCCTAAAGGACCACTAGAAACAGACATGCCTAAAGGACCACTAGAAACAGGCATGCCTAAAGGACCACTAGAAACAGGCATGCCTAAAGGACCACTAGAAACAGGCATGCCTAAAGGACAACTAGAAACAGGCATGCCTAAAGGACCACTAGAAACAGGCATGCCTAAAGGACCACTAGAAACAGGCATGCCTAAAGGACCACTAGAAACAGGCATGCCTAAAGGACCACTAGAAACAGGCACGCCTAAAGGACCACTAGAAACAGGCATGCCTAAAGGACAACTGGAAACAGGCACGCCTAAAGGACCACTAGAAACAGGCATGCCTAAAGGACCACTAGAAACAGGCATGCCTAAAGGACAACTAGAAACAGGCATGCCTAAAGGACAACTAGAAACAGGCATGCCTAAAGGACCACTAGAAACAGGCACGCCTAAAGGACCACTAGAAACAGGCACGCCTAAAGGACCACTAGAAACAGACATGCCTAAAGGACCACTAGAAACAGGCATGCCTAAAGGACCACTAGAAACAGGCATGCCTAAAGGACCACTAGAAACAGACACGCCTAAAGGACCACTAGAAACAGACACGCCTAAAGGACCACTAGAAACAGGCATGCCTAAAGGACCACTAGAAACAGGCATGCCTAAAGGACCACTAGAAACAGGCATGCCTAAAGGACCACTAGAAACAGGCATGCCTAAAGGACCACTAGAAACAGAAGAAAAAACCTGATGGCCACCAAACCAACCAGCCACCTCACAGCTCTCAAACAGGGACCCTGATTAACAATCCCTAATTGCTTATGAACCAGGCTCAGCACATATACAAGGCTGCTGCTGCCCCCTGGGGGACAGAGTGTGGAAGAGGTAGTGTGCTGTCTAAACTACCTAACCATTTCCCGAACATGTGATGCATGTCTGTAAGCAGACAATGAAATATGTATGGGCAAATCCATATTAACAGTGATGTGGAGACTCCGATTTTTCACTTTTAAAATGTACGTCAAACACAAACCAATGATTGCAAAGTTAAACAAACCATACGAGTCTTAATAATAGTTTTTTTTGGAACTGTCTGTTTCCTGAAAACACATGAATCTTCACACACACACACACACACACACACGTGAAGGCAGTAAAACTCCTCCTCAGTGATTAATCACATTCTGAAGCCTTGACGACGGGAGATAGTGTTTCACTGGGGCTGTCTGAGCATGTAAATTAAATTAAGGGGTGTGACGGTGAGTGAGAATAGTGAGTGTTTGTTTCTGTGCTTGTGTGTGTGTGTGTGTGTGTGTGTGTGTGTGTGTGTGTGTGTGTGTGTGTGTGTGTGTGTGTGTGTGTGTGTGTGTGTGTGTGTGTGTGTGTGTGTGTGTGTGTGTGTGCGCGTCCGTGTACGTCTGTGTGCTTGTGCACTCCCCAGTGTGTGTGAAGGTGACTCCTACCTCCTCTCAGCAGCTCAGTGTGCAGGTAGGCCAGCCCCCGTGTGACAGAGTGTGTGAGGCGACAACAGCTGACCCAGTCTCCTGTCTGTAGACTCAGGTACTGACACAGAGAACCCTGGAGAGGAGGACAACAACATGACTTCACTGTTTCATTGTAGACACACGGTTGTCAGCTCACATCCCAACAGATTTTTACAGAGGAAGAGGAGGAGGAACAGGAACAGGAGGAGGAAGAGGAGGAGGAACAGGATGAAGAGGAGGAGGAAAAGCTGGAGGAGGAGGAAGAGGAGGACAACAACATGACTTTACTGTTTCATTTTAGACACATGGTTGTCAGCTCACATCCCACCAGATTTTTACAGAGGAAGAAGAGGACGATGAGGAAGAGGTGGAGGAGGAAGAAGAAGAGGAAGTGGAAGAGGTGGAGGAGGAAGAGGAGGAGAGGAGGAGGAAGAGTTGGATGAGGAAGAAGAGGGGTGGAGGAGGAAAAGGAAGAGGAGGAAGAAGAGATGGAGGAGGAGGAAGAGGAGAGGAAGAGGTTGAGGAGGAAGAGGAAGTGATGGAGGAGGAAGAGGAGAGGAAGAGGTTGAGGAGGAAGAGGAAGTGATGGAGGAGGAAGAGGAAGTGGTGGAGGAGGAAGAGGAAGAGCAATCAAACCACATAACATCATGGAGAACAGCATCACTGGAGTCTGGGAGGTATATGTTATACACACTGCTGAACTGAGGACTACGTCTACGTTCCAAATGGGACCCTATTCCTTATGGGTACTGGTCAAAAGTAGTCCACTATATAGGGAATAGGGTGCAATTTGAGACACCGGCTATGACGCACAGCCACAGAGAAAGAGAACAGTGAGAGTCCAAGGACCTGAGGAATATAGTCAATTAGAACTATGTTATATTACGACAGAACAGACACATCATGAGCCCTGGTTGTCATGGTGACAGAATGGCTACAGTAACACTACTCTCATCAGGGGGGAAGAGAGAGAGAGAGAGAGAGAGAGAGAGAGAGAGAGAGAGAGAGAGAGAGAGAGAGAGAGAGAGAGAGAGAGAGAGAGAAAGAGAAAGAGAGAGAAAACGAAAGAAAGAAAGAGAGAACGAAAGAAAGAGAGAACGAAAGAAAGAGAACGAAAGAAAGAGAGAAAGAGAGAGAGAAAGAGAGAAAACGAGAGAGAGAGAAAGAGAAAACGAAAGAAAGAAAGAGAGAGAACGAAAGAAAGAGCGAGAGAGAGAGAACGAAAGAAAGAAAGAGAGAGAACGAAAGAAAGAAAGAGAAAACGAAATAAAGAGAACGAAAGAAAGAAAGAGAGAGAGAAAGAGAGAAAACGAGAGAGAGAGAAAGAAAAAAAGAAAGAAAGAAAGAGAGAGAACGAAAGAAAGAGCGAGAGAGAGAGAACGAAAGAAAGAAAGAGAGAGAACGAAAGAAAGAAAGAGAGAAAGAAAGAGAGAGACCCCAATACGGAGTGTTTTACCAATATCTTTACACAACAATCTACTGATCTACAGTCTACTGATCTACAGTCTACTGATCTACAGTCTACTGATCTACAGTCTACTGATCTACAGTCTACTTATCTACAGTCTACTGATCTACAGTCTACTGATCTACAGTCTACTGATCTACAGTCTACTGATCTACAGTCTACTGATCTACAGTCTACTGATCTACAGTCTACTGATCTACAGTCTACTTATCTACAGTCTACTGATCTACAGTCTACTGATCTACAGTCTACTGATCTACTGATCTACAGTCTACTTATCTACAGTCTACTTATCTACAGTCTACTTAGCAGAATTTGATAGAAGCAGCGTTATGTTCTGTAGTTCTGTATTTAATAGAAGCAGCGTTATGTTCTGTAGTTCTGTATTTGATAGAAGCAGTGTTATGTTCTGTAGTTCTGTATCTGATAGAAGCAGCGTTGTGTTCTGTAGTTCTGTATCTGATAGAAGCAGCGTTATGTTCTGTAGTTCTGTATTTGATAGAAGCAGAGTTGTGTTCTGTAGTTCTGTATCTGATAGAAGCAGCGTTATGTTCTGTAGTTCTGTATTTGATAGAAGCAGCGTTATGTTCTGTAGTTCTGTATTTAATAGAAGCAGCGTTATGTTCTGTAGTTCTGTATTTAATAGAAGCAGCGTTATGTTCTGTATTTCTGTATTTAATAGAAGCAGCGTTATGTTCTGTAGTTCTGTATTTAATAGAAGCAGCGTTATGTTCTGTATTTAATAGAAGCAGCGTTATGTTCTGTAGTTCTGTATTTGATAGAAGCAGCGTTATGTTCTGTATTTGATAGAAGCAGCGTTATGTTCTGTAGTTCTGTATTTAATAGAAGCAGCGTTGTGTTCTGTAGTTCTGTATCTGATAGAAGCAGCGTTATGTTCTGTATTTGATAGAAGCAGCGTTATGTTCTGTAGTTCTGTATTTAATAGAAGCAGCGTTATGTTCTGTAGTTCTGTATTTAATAGAAGCAGCGTTATGTTCTGTATTTGATAGAAGCAGCGTTATGTTCTGTAGTTCTGTATTTAATAGAAGCAGCGTTATGTTCTGTAGTTCTGTATTTAATAGAAGCAGCGTTATGTTCTGTAGTTCTGTATCTGATAGAAGCAGCGTTATGTTCTGTATTTGATAGAAGCAGCGTTGTGTTCTGTAGTTCTGTATCTGATAGACGCAGCAGAGGTGTGAGTTAATGTGCTGTGTGTCTGGCACTGAGCTGGTTAAGTTAGTCTGGGAACAGAGACATACAGATGTAATGGAGAGATATGATATGCTGTGGGCTGACAGACAAGAAAACAAACAGTCATTCCAGACAATGTGTATGTGTGTGTGTGTGTGTGTGCGTGCGCGTATCTGCGTCTGTGTCTATAGAAGGAAACAGGCGTTACCCTCAAACAGCAGGGTCACAATAACATTACTAATATAGAAGGAGGAGCGAGCGAGGAGAGAGGATAGAGAGGAGAGAGAGAGGAGAGAGCGAGCGAGAGAGCGAGCGAGAGAGCGAGCGAGAGAGCGAGAGAGAGAGCGAGAGAGAGAGCGAGAGAGCGAGAGAGCGAGAGAGAGAGAGAGAGAGAGAGAGAGAGAGAGAGAGAGAGAGAGAGAGAGAGAGAGAGAGAGAGAGAGAGAGCGAGAGAGAGCGAGAGCGAGAGCGAGAGAGAGCGAGAGCAATATATATATATAGTATATACACTGCTCAAAAAAATAAAGGGAACACTTAAACAACACAATGTAACTCCAAGTCAATCACACTTCTGTGAAATCAAACTGTCCACTTAGGAAGCAACACTGATTGACAATAAATTTCACATGCTGTTATGCAAATGGAATAGACAAAAGGTGGAAATTATAGGCAATTAGCAAGACACCCCCAATAAAGGAGTGGTTCTGCAGGTGGTGACCACAGACAACTTCTCAGTTCCTATTCTTCCTGGCTGATGTTTTGGTCACTTTTGAATGCTGGCGGTGCTTTCACTCTAGTGGTAGCATGAGACGGAGTCTACAACCCACACAAGTGGCTCAGGTAGTGCAGCTCATCCAGGATGGCACATCAATGCGAGCTGTGGCAAGAAGGTTTGCTGTGTCTGTCAGCGTAGTGTCCAGAGCATGGAGGCGCTACCAGGAGACAGGCCAGTACATCAGGAGACGTGGAGGAGGCCGTAGGAGGGCAACAACCCAGCAGCAGGACCGCTACCTCCGCCTTTGTGCAAGGAGGAGCACTGCCAGAGCCCTGCAAAATGACCTCCAGCAGGCCACAAATGTGCATGTGCACAACACAGCTTTATATAACTATACCCTGAAGAGGCCATCAGAGACCAGTAGAGCCTAGTAGAACCAAGCAGAACCCTGTAGAGGCCAGCAGAGACCAGTAGAGCCTAGTAGAACCCAGTAGAGCCTAGTAGAACCCAGCAGAACCCTATAGAGGCCAGCAGAGACCAGTAGAGCCTAGTAGAACCAAGCAGAACCCTGAAGAGGCCATCAGAGACCAGTAGAGCCTAGTAGAACCCAGTAGAGCCTAGTAGAACCCAGCAGAACCCTGAAGAGGCCATCAGAGACCAGTAGAGCCTAGTAGAACAATGCAGAACCCTGTAGAGGCCAGCAGAGACCAGTAGAGCCTAGTAGAACCCAGTAGAGCCTAGTAGAACCCAGCAGAACCCTGAAGAGGCCATCAGAGACCAGTAGAGCCTAGTAGAACCAAGCAGAACCCTGTAGAGGCCAGCAGAGACCAGTAGAGCCTAGTAGAACCCAGTAGAGCCTAGTAGAACCCAGCAGAACCCTGAAGAGGCCATCAGAGACCAGTAGAGCCTAGTAGAACCCAGCAGAACCCTGAAGAGGCCATCAGAGACCAGTAGAGCCTAGTAGAACCCATCAGAACCCTGAAGAGGCCATCAGAGACCAGTAGAACCCAGTAGAACCCAGCAGAACCCTGAAGAGGCCATCAGAGACCAGTAGAACCCAGTAGAACCCAGCAGAACCCTGAAGAGGCCATCAGAGACCAGTAGAACCCAGTAGAACCCAGCAGAAACCTGAAGAGGCCATCAGAGGCCATCAGAGACCAGTAGAACCCAGTAGAACCCAGTAGAACCCAGTAGAACCCTGAAGAGGCCATCAGAGACCAGTAGAACCCAGTAGAACCCAGCAGAACCCTTTAGAGGCCATCAGAGACCAGTAGAGCCTAGTAGAACCCAGTAGAGCCTAGTAGAACCCAGCAGAACCCTGAAGAGGCCATCAGAGACCAGTAGAACCCAGTAGAACCCAGCAGAACCCTTGAGGCCATCAGAGACCAGTAGAACCCAGTATAACCCAGTAGAGGCCAGTAGAACCCAGTAGAACCAAGCAGAACCCTGAAGAGGCCATCAGAGACCAGTAGAACCCAGTAGAACCCAGTAGAGGCCAGTATACTCACATGAGGGTAGTACTCCATGACCAGCAGGTACTCCATGCGTCCGTCGGCTGTGAGTCTCTCGTCTCCAACGATGAAGCGGGCGATGTTATCGTGCTCCAGCAGGGGGACACGGTAGATGGCTCGCTCGTTAACAAAGTTCTGGCGGTTCTGGTAGGTGAACATCTTGACTGCCACGGTACGCTCGTCTAGAGAACCCTTATACACGGAGCCATACCGCCCTCGACCAATCAACTGGGAGGTGGACGTGAGAGAGGGAGAAAGAGAGAGGGGGTAGATGGAGAGGGACAGGGAGAAAGAGAGAGGGGGTAGATGGAGAGGGACAGGGAGAAAGAGAGAGGGGGTAGATGGAGAGGGACAGGGAGAAAGAGAGAGGGACAGGGAGATGGAGAGGGACAGGGAGAAAGAGAGAGGGACAGGGAGATGGAGAGGGACAGGGAGAAAGAGAGAGGGACAGGGAGTGGGACAGGGAGAAAGAGAGAGGGACAGGGAGATGGAGAGGGACAGGGAGAAAGAGAGAGGGACAGGGAGATGGAGAGGGACAGGGAGAAAGAGAGAGGGACAGGGAGATGGAGAGGGACAGGGAGAAAGAGAGAGGGACAGGGAGATGGAGAGGGACAGGGAGATGGAGAGGGACAGGGAGAAAGAGAGAGGGACAGGGAGATGGAGAGGGACAGGGAGAAAGAGAGAGGGGGTAGATGGAGAGGGACAGGGAGAAAGAGAGAGGGGGTAGATGGAGAGGGACAGGGAGAAAGAGAGAGGGACAGGGAGATGGAGAGGGACAGGGAGAAAGAGAGAGGGACAGGGAGATGGAGAGGGACAGGGAGAAAGAGAGAGGGACAGGGAGATGGAGAGGGACAGGGAGAAAGAGAGAGGGACAGGGAGATGGAGAGGGACAGGGAGAAAGAGAGAGGGACAGGGAGATGGAGAGGGACAGGGAGAAAGAGAGGGGGACAGGGAGAAAGAGAGGGGGACAGGGAGATGGAGAGGGACAGGGAGAAAGAGAGAGGGACAGGGAGATGGAGAGGGACAGGGAGAAAGAGAGAGGGACAGGGAGATGGAGAGGGACAGGGAGAAAGAGAGAGGGACAGGGAGAAAGAGAGAGGGACAGGGAGATGGAGAGGGAGAAAGAGAGAGGGGGTAGATGGAGAGGGACAGGGAGAAAGTGACAGAAAGATGGTTTGAGACATAAACAGACAAAGGGATTTCAAGACAGTGTCAGTCATTTCTATAAGCAGGGCAACACAGCAGCTGTTTAATGAGACAGCGCCAGTGAGAAAAATGGTTACCACAGATCTAAGAAGAGAGAGTAATGTAACCTGACCTCTAAACCCCATACTCCACCATCTCACCTCTAACCCCATACTCCACCACCTCACCTCTAACCCCATACTCCACCACCTCTAACCCCATACTCCACCACCTCTAAACCCCATACTCCACCATCTCACCTCTAAACCCCATACTCCACCATCTCACCTCTAACCCCCATACTCCACCACCTCACCTCTAACCCCATACTCCACCATCTCACCTCTAACCCCATACTCCACCACCTCACCTCTAACCCCATACTCCACCACCTCTAACCCCATACTCCACCACCTCACCTCTAACCCCATACTCCACCACCTCACCTCTAACCCCATACTCCACCACCTCACCTCTAACCCCATACTCCACCACCTCATCTCTAACCCCATACTCCACCACCTCACCTCTAACCCCATACTCCACCACCTCACCTCTAACCCCATACTCCACCACCCCACCTCTAAACCCCATACTCCACCATCCCACCTCTAACCCCATACTCCACCATCTCACCTCTAACCCCATACTCCACCATCTCACCTCTAACCCCCATACTCCACCATCTCACCTCTAACCCCATACTCCACCACCTCTAACCCCATACTCCACCATCTCACCTCTAACCCCCATACTCCACCACCTCACCTCTAACCCCATACTCCACCATCTCACCTCTAACCCCATACTCCACCATCTCACCTCTAACCCCCATACTCCACCACCTCACCTCTAACCCCATACTCCACCATCTCACCTCTAACCCCATACTCCACCATCTCACCTCTAACCCCATACTCCACCATCTCACCTCTAACCCCCATACTCCACCACCTCACCTCTAACCCCATACTCCACCACCTCTAACCCCATACTCCACCATCTCACCTCTAACCCCCATACTCCACCACCTCACCTCTAACCCCATACTCCACCATCTCACCTCTAACCCCATACTCCACCATCTCACCTCTAACCCCCATACTCCACCACCTCACCTCTAACCCCATACTCCACCATCTCACCTCTAACCCCATACTCCACCATCTCACCTCTAACCCCATACTCCACCATCTCACCTCTAACCCCCATACTCCACCACCTCACCTCTAACCCCATACTCCACCACCTCACCTCTAACCCCATACTCCACCATCTCACCTCTAAACCCCATACTCCACCACCTCTAACCCCATACTCCACCACCTCTAACCCCATACTCCACCACCTCACCTCTAACCCCATACTCCACCATCTCACCTCTAACCCCCATACTCCACCACCTCACCTCTAACCCCATACTCCACCATCTCACCTCTAACCCCATACTCCACCATCTCACCTCTAACCCCATACTCCACCATCTCACCTCTAACCCCATACTCCACCATCCCACCTCTAACCCCATACTCCACCACCTCTAACCCCATACTCCACCACCTCTAACCCCCATACTCCACCACCTCTAACCCCATACTCCACCATCTCACCTCTAACCCCATACTCCACCATCTCACCTCTAAACCCCATACTCCACCACCCCACCTCTAACCCCATACTCCACCATCTCACCTCTAACCCCATACTCCACCACCTCACCTCTAAACCCCATACTCCACCACCTCACCTCTAACCCCATACTCCACCATCCCACCTCTAACCCCATACTCCACCACCTCTAACCCCATACTCCACCATCTCACCTCTAAACCCCATACTCCACCATCTCACCTCTAACCCCATACTCCACCATCTCACCTCTAACCCCATACTCCACCACCTCACCTCTAACCCCATACTCCACCACCTCACCTCTAACCCCATACTCCACCACCTCACCTCTAACCCCATACTCCACCATCCCACCTCTAACCCCATACTCCACCACCTCTAACCCCATACTCCACCATCTCACCTCTAACCCCCATACTCCACCACCTCTAACCCCATACTCCACCATCTCACCTCTAACCCCATACTCCACCACCTCACCTCTAACCCCATACTCCACCACCTCTAACCCCATACTCCACCATCTCACCTCTAACCCCATACTCCACCATCTCACCTCTAACCCCATACTCCACCACCTCTAACCCCATACTCCACCATCCCACCTCTAACCCCATACTCCACCACCTCTAACCCCATACTCCACCATCTCACCTCTAACCCCATACTCCACCATCTCACCTCTAACCCCATACTCCACCATCTCACCTCTAACCCCATACTCCACCATCTCACCTCTAACCCCATACTCCACCATCTCACCTCTAACCCCCATACTCCACCACCTCACCTCTAACCCCATACTCCACCACCTCTAACCCCATACTCCACCATCTCACCTCTAACCCCATACTCCACCATCTCACCTCTAACCCCCATACTCCACCATCTCACCTCTAACCCCATACTCCACCACCTCACCTCTAACCCCATACTCCACCATCTCTAACCCCATACTCCACCATCTCTAACCCCATACTCCACCACCTCACCTCTAACCCCATACTCCACCACCTCACCTCTAACCCCATACTCCACCACCTCACCTCTAACCCCATACTCCACCATCTCTAACCCCATACTCCACCATCTCTAACCCCATACTCCACCACCTCACCTCTAACCCCATACTCCACCACCCCACCTCTAACCCCCATACTCCACCATCTCACCTCTCGCCCCATACTCCACCACCTCTAACCCCATACTCCACCACCCCACCTCTAAACCCCATACTCCACCATCTCACCTCTAACCCCCATACTCCACCATCTCACCTCTAACCCCATACTCCACCATCTCACCTCTAACCCCATACTCCACCACCTCACCTCTAACCCCCATACTCCACCACCTCTAACCCCATACTCCACCATCTCACCTCTAACCCCATACTCCACCACCTCACCTCTAACCCCATACTCCACCATCTCACCTCTAACCCCATACTCCACCACCTCACCTCTAACCCCATACTCCACCACCTCTAACCCCCATACTCCACCACCTCACCTCTAACCCCCATACTCCACCACCTCACCTCTAACCCCCATACTCCACCACCTCTAACCCCATACTCCACCATCTCACCTCTAACCCCATACTCCACCACCTCACCTCTAACCCCATACTCCACCATCTCACCTCTAACCCCATACTCCACCACCTCACCTCTAACCCCATACTCCACCACCTCTAACCCCATACTCCACCACCTCACCTCTAACCCCATACTCCACCATCTCACCTCTAACCCCATACTCCACCATCTCACCTCTAACCCCATACTCCACCACCTCACCTCTAAACCCCATACTCCACCACCTCACCTCTAACCCCATACTCCACCATCTCACCTCTAACCCCATACTCCACCATCTCACCTCTAACCCCATACTCCACCATCTCACCTCTAACCCCATACTCCACCATCTCACCTCTAAACCCCATACTCCACCACCTCTAACCCCATACTCCACCACCTCTAACCCCATACTCCACCATCTCACCTCTAACCCCATACTCCACCACCTCTAACCCCATACTCCACCACCTCACCTCTAACCCCATACTCCACCATCTCACCTCTAACCCCATACTCCACCACCTCACCTCTAACCCCATACTCCACCATCTCACCTCTAACCCCATACTCCACCATCCCACCTCTAACCCCATACTCCACCACCTCACCTCTAACCCCCATACTCCACCACCTCACCTCTAACCCCATACTCCACCATCTCACCTCTAACCCCCATACTCCACCACCTCACCTCTAACCCCATACTCCACCACCTCACCTCTAACCCCATACTCCACCACCTCACCTCTAACCCCATACTCCACCATCTCACCTCTAACCCCATACTCCACCACCTCTAACCCCATACTCCACCATCTCACCTCTAACCCCATACTCCACCACCTCACCTCTAACCCCCATACTCCACCACCTCACCTCTAACCCCATACTCCACCATCTCACCTCTAACCCCATACTCCACCATCTCACCTCTAACCCCATACTCCACCACCTCACCTCTAACCCCCATACTCCACCACCTCACCTCTAACCCCATACTCCACCATCTCACCTCTAACCCCATACTCCACCACCTCACCTCTAACCCCATACTCCACCACCTCTAACCCCATACTCCACCATCTCACCTCTAACCCCCATACTCCACCACCTCACCTCTAACCCCATACTCCACCACCTCACCTCTAACCCCATACTCCACCATCCCACCTCTAACCCCCATACTCCACCACCTCACCTCTAACCCCATACTCCACCATCTCACCTCTAACCCCATACTCCACCACCTCACCTCTAACCCCCATACTCCACCACCTCACCTCTAACCCCATACTCCACCACCTCTAACCCCCATACTCCACCATCTCACCTCTAACCCCATACTCCACCACCTCACCTCTAACCCCATACTCCACCACCTCTAACCCCCATACTCCACCATCTCACCTCTAACCCCATACTCCACCACCTCACCTCTAACCCCATACTCCACCACCTCTAACCCCATACTCCACCATCTCACCTCTAACCCCCATACTCCACCATCCCACCTCTAACCCCATACTCCACCACCTCACCTCTAACCCCATACTCCACCACCTCACCTCTAACCCCATACTCCACCATCCCACCTCTAACCCCCATACTCCACCATCTCACCTCTCGCCCCATACTCCACCACCTCTAACCCCATACTCCACCACCTCTAACCCCATACTCCGCCATCTCACCTCTAAACCCCATACTCCACCATCTCACCTCTAAACCCCATACTCCACCACCTCACCTCTAACCCCATACTCCACCACCTCTAACCCCCATACTCCACCATCTCACCTCTAACCCCATACTCCACCATCTCACCTCTAACCCCATACTCCACCATCCCACCTCTAACCCCATACTCCACCACCCCACCTCTAAACCCCATACTCCACCACCTCACCTCTAACCCCATACTCCACCACCTCTAACCCCATACTCCACCATCTCACCTCTAACCCCCATACTCCACCATCTCACCTCTAACCCCCATACTCCACCACCTCACCTCTAACCCCATACTCCACCATCTCACCTCTAACCCCATACTCCACCACCTCTAACCCCATACTCCACCACCTCACCTCTAACCCCATACTCCACCACCTCACCTCTAACCCCATACTCCACCACCTCACCTCTAACCCCATACTCCACCACCTCACCTCTAACCCCATACTCCACCACCTCACCTCTAACCCCATACTCCACCACCTCACCTCTAACCCCATACTCCACCACCTCACCTCTAACCCCATACTCCACCACCTCACCTCTAACCCCATACTCCACCACCTCACCTCTAACCCCCATACTCCACCACCTCACCTCTAACCCCCATACTCCACCACCTCACCTCTAACCCCCATACTCCACCACCTCACCTCTAACCCCCATACTCCACCACCTCACCTCTAACCCCATACTCCACCACCTCACCTCTAACCCCATACTCCACCACCTCACCTCTAACCCCCATACTCCACCACCTCACCTCTAACCCCCATACTCCACCACCTCACCTCTAACCCCCATACTCCACCACCTCACCTCTAACCCCCATACTCCACCACCTCACCTCTAACCCCCATACTCCACCACCTCACCTCTAACCCCATACTCCACCATCTCACCTCTAACCCCATACTCCACCACCCCACCTCTAACCCCCATACTCCACCACCTCTAACCCCATACTCCACCATCTCACCTCTAACCCCATACTCCACCACCTCACCTCTAGTAGTTTAAGGCTGTCCAGGTCGAGGCTGGGCTCTGAGGCTGCTGCCTCCATCATGTCCATGTTGTGTAGTCCCTGTTTCCTGTCTCCACTCAGCATGCGGTACCCGAAGAAGAGCGCCACGATCAGCACCGCTACTATGGAGACAGACGCCAGGGCGATCACGATGGTCTCCTCGCGGTACAGCGGCCGCGGGTCTGGGAATGATGACATCACAGGGTTAGGGGGTGACATCATCACAAGCAGGGTCAGGGGTTAGGGGCCGGAGACATGGTAAGTGTTAGGTATTGTAGGGCACTATAAAATCTGGTGTATTTTTGCCTGATTCTGTTTTTCCCAAATTTTTGCTCTAAAAAAAATATATTTTATTTTTACAACTAAATTGGTCCACTACAATGCTTAAACCACAACGTGAGACCACTTTTGAGGTCTGGGAAAAATACAATACATCTAGATTATTGGGTGTAGTTTCACTTTAATTCCAGAGCGCACCAGCAAGAGACCGTTAATTGGTTAGCTTTGCGCTTCTGTAGCGCTCGTGTGATGGCCACTAGAGTGATGCAAATAATCCTGGTATCATTCAGCCAGGTAGGCAACAGGCTACTTTATAGTTAACATTTAATTAAAAAGGTTTTATGGGGAAAACCTTTCCATCTCTACCAGAAGGTTATCGTTAGCATCATCGCTAACAGCTACACAACGTGTAGACATATGCGTGCACAGCACCACACACACACACACACACACACACACACACACACACACACACACACACACACACACACACACACACACACACACACACACACACACACACACACACACACACACACACACACACCTGTGCCGTTTTAAAAAGTTACAAGGAAATACGAATCAATGACGAATTTTGTTTGTGTATGCATTTTCTACTACGTTCAATACATTTAGATGTAGTTAATCACCTACTACGTTCAATACATTTTTGAATATTGTTGAATTCTGTGATTACGTCTGTGTTCTCCGCAACGCAGATTTTATAGGGCCCGTTTATAGGCTAGATCCAACACAGCTTTATATAACTATAGATCCAACACAGCTTTATATAACTATAGATCCAACACAGCTTTATATAACTATAGATCCAACACAGCTTTATATAACTATAGATCCAACAACACAGCTTTATATAACTATAGATCCAACAACACAGCTTTATATAACTATAGATCCAACAACACAGCTTTATATAACTATAGATCCAACACAGCTTTATATAACTATAGATCCAACAACACAGCTTTATATAACTATAGATCCTACAACACAGCTTTATATAACTATAGATCCAACAACACAGCTTTATATAACTATAGATCCAACAACACAGCTTTATATAACCATAGATCCAACAACACAACTTTATATAACTATAGATCCAACAACACAGCTTTATATAACTATAGATCCTACACAGCTTTATATAACAATAGATCCAACACAGCTTTATATAACCATAGATCCAACAACACAACTTTATATAACAATAGATCCAACACAGCTTTATATAACCATAGATCCAACAACACAACTTTATATAACTATAGATCCAACAACACAGCTTTATATAACCATAGATCCAACAACACAACTTTATATAACTATAGATCCAACAACACAGCTTTATATAACCATAGATCCAACAACACAACTTTATATAACTATAGATCCAACACAGCTTTATATAACTATAGATCCAACACAGCTTTATATAACTATAGATCCAACAACACAGCTTTATATAACTATAGATCCAACACAGCTTTATATAACTATAGATCCAACAACACGGCTTTATATAACTATAGATCCAACAACACAGCTTTATATAACTATAGATCCAACAACACAGCTTTATATAACTATAGATCCAACAACACAGCTTTATATAACTATAGATCCAACAACACAGCTTTATATAACTATAGATCCAACAACACAGCTTTATATAACCATAGATCCAACAACACAGCTTTATATAACAATAGATCCAACACAGCTTTATATAACTATAGATCCAACAACACAACTTTATATAACTATAGATCCAACAACACAGCTTTATATAACTATAGATCCAACACAGCTTTATATAACTATAGATCCAACAACACAGCTTTTTTCTTTATGGGGTATTGTGTGTAGATTGATGAGGGATTGTATTTATTTAATCCATTTTAGAATAAGGCTGTAACAAAACAAAATGACCCTTTGGAGTTAGAAAGCTCTTTTGCAACATGGCAGGGTTGACCTCACTTCCTGTTTCTGAATCAACAGTCATTTCATAAGAGATGAAAACAGAATACATGGCAGGATTGACCTCACTTCCTGTTTCTGAATCAACAGTCATTTCATAAGAGATGAAAACAGAATACATGGCAGGATTGACCTTACTTCCTGTTTCTGAATCAACAGTCATTTAATAAGAGATGAAAACAGAATACATTGGGGGGATTTCATAGGTTTATCATAGTTGTTATATACGTGGTTGTAATATAGTTGTACTACAGTTCATGTCAATGGATTTCTATAATGTATCTTTGGTGTGTCCTAGGTTCCTGGAGTACGGTGAATATAAAGGCCATCTATATGGGACCAGTATTGATGCTGTCAGAGACGTGATAGACAATGGGAGGATGTGTGTTATTGACATTGAGCCACATGTAAGTTATATTCCTATACTCCTGTATCTACAGGAAGGTTTTAACACTACTCCTGTATCTATAGGAAGGTTTTAACATTACTGCTGTATCTACAGGAGTAGTGTTAAAACCTTCCTGTAGATACAGGAGTAATGTTAAAACCTTCCTGTAGATACAGGAGTAATGTTAAAACCTTCCTATAGTTACAGCAGTAGTGTTAAAACCTTCCTATAGATACAGGAGTAATGTTAAAACAGGTTTTAACATTACTCCTGTATCTATAGGAATGTTTTAACATTACTCCTGTATCTACAGGAAGGTTTTAACACTACTGCTGTAACTATAGGAAGGTTTTAACATTACTCCTGTATCTACAGGAAGGTTTTAACATTACTCCTGTATCTACAGGAAGGTTTTAACACTACTCCTGTATCTACAGGAAGGTTTTAACACTACTCCTGTATCTACAGGAAGGTTTTAACATTACTCCTGTATCTACAGGAAGGTTTTAACATTACTCCTGTATCTACAGGAAGGTTTTAACATTACTCCTGTATCTACAGGAAGGTTTTAACATTACTCCTGTATCTATAGGAAGGTTTTAACACTACTCCTGTATCTACAGGAAGGTTTTAACATTACTGCTGTAACTACAGGAAGGTTTTAACATTACTCCTGTATCTACAGGAAGGTTTTAACACTACTCCTGTATCTATAGGAAGGTTTTAACACTACTCCTGTATCTACAGGAAGGTTTTAACACTACTCCTGTATCTATAGGAAGGTTTTAACATTACTGCTGTATCTACAGGAAGGTTTTAACATTACTCCTGTATCTATAGGAAGGTTTTAACATTACTCCTGTATCTATAGGAAGGTTTTAACATTACTCCTGTATCTATAGGAAGGTTTTAACATTACTCCTGTATCTACAGGAAGGTTTTAACATTACTCCTGTATCTATAGGAAGGTTTTAACATTACTCCTGTATCTATAGGAAGGTTTTAACATTACTCCTGTATCTATAGGAAGGTTTTAACATTACTGCTGTATCTACAGGAAGGTTTTAACATTACTCCTGTATCTATAGGAAGGTTTTAACATTACTCCTGTATCTATAGGAAGGTTTTAACATTACTCCTGTATCTACAGGAAGGTTTTAACATTACTCCTGTATCTACAGGAAGGTTTTAACATTACTCCTGTATCTACAGGAAGGTTTTAACATTACTCCTGTATCTACAGGAAGGTTTTAACACTACTCCTGTATCTACAGGAAGGTTTTAACACTACTCCTGTATCTACAGGAAGGTTTTAACATTACTCCTGTATCTACAGGAAGGTTTTAACACTACTCCTGTATCTACAGGAAGGTTTTAACACTACTGCTGTAACTATAGGAAGGTTTTAACATTACTCCTGTATCTACAGGAAGGTTTTAACATTACTCCTGTATCTACAGAAAGGTTTTAACATTACTCCTGTATCTACAGGAAGGTTTTAACACTACTCCTGTATCTACAGGAAGGTTTTAACACTACTCCTGTATCTACAGGAAGGTTTTAACATTACTCCTGTATCTACAGGAAGGTTTTAACATTACTCCTGTATCTACAGGAAGGTTTTAACATTACTCCTGTATCTACAGGAAGGTTTTAACATTACTCCTGTATCTATAGGAAGGTTTTAACACTACTCCTGTATCTACAGGAAGGTTTTAACATTACTGCTGTAACTACAGGAAGGTTTTAACATTACTCCTGTATCTACAGGAAGGTTTTAACACTACTCCTGTATCTATAGGAAGGTTTTAACACTACTCCTGTATCTACAGGAAGGTTTTAACATTACTGCTGTAACTATAGGAAGGTTTTAACATTACTGCTGTAACTACAGGAAGGTTTTAACATTACTCCTGTATCTACAGGAAGGTTTTAACATTACTCCTGTATCTACAGGAAGGTTTTAACATTACTCCTGTATCTATAGGAAGGTTTTAACATTACTCCTGTATCTATAGGAAGGTTTTAACATTACTCCTGTATCTATAGGAAGGTTTTAACATTACTCCTGTATCTACAGGAAGGTTTTAACATTACTCCTGTATCTACAGGAATGTTTTAACATTACTCCTGTATCTATAGGAAGGTTTTAACATTACTCCTGTATCTATAGGAAGGTTTTAACATTACTCCTGTATCTATAGGAAGGTTTTAACATTACTCCTGTATCTACAGGAAGGTTTTAACATTACTCCTGTATCTACAGGAAGGTTTTAACATTACTCCTGTATCTATAGGAATGTTTTAACATTACTCCTGTATCTATAGGAAGGTTTTAACATTATTCCTGTATCTACAGGAAGGTTTTAACATTACTCCTGTATCTATAGGAAGGTTTTAACATTACTCCTGTATCTATAGGAAGGTTTTAACATTACTCCTGTATCTATAGGAAGGTTTTAACATTACTGCTGTATCTACAGGAAGGTTTTAACATTACTCCTGTATCTATAGGAAGGTTTTAACATTACTCCTGTATCTATAGGAAGGTTTTAACATTACTGCTGTATCTACAGGAAGGTTTTAACATTACTCCTGTATCTACAGGAAGGTTTTAACATTACTCCTGTATCTATAGGAAGGTTTTAACATTACTCCTGTATCTATAGGAAGGTTTTAACATTACTCCTGTATCTATAGGAAGGTTTTAACATTACTCCTGTATCTACAGGAAGGTTTTAACATTACTCCTGTATCTACAGGAAGGTTTTAACATTACTCCTGTATCTACAGGAAGGTTTTAACATTACTCCTGTATCTACAGGAAGGTTTTAACATTACTCCTGTATCTACAGGAAGGTTTTAACATTACTCCTGTATCTACAGGAAGGTTTTAACACTACTCCTGTATCTACAGGAAGGTTTTAACATTACTCCTGTATCTACAGGAAGGTTTTAACACTACTGCTGTAACTATAGGAAGGTTTTAACATTACTCCTGTATCTACAGGAAGGTTTTAACATTACTCCTGTATCTACAGGAAGGTTTTAACACTACTCCTGTATCTACAGGAAGGTTTTAACACTACTCCTGTATCTACAGGAAGGTTTTAACACTACTCCTGTATCTACAGGAAGGTTTTAACATTACTCCTGTATCTACAGGAAGGTTTTAACATTACTCCTGTATCTACAGGAAGGTTTTAACATTACTCCTGTATCTACAGGAAGGTTTTAACATTACTCCTGTATCTATAGGAAGGTTTTAACACTACTCCTGTATCTACAGGAAGGTTTTAACATTACTGCTGTAACTATAGGAAGGTTTTAACATTACTCCTGTATCTACAGGAAGGTTTTAACACTACTCCTGTATCTACAGGAAGGTTTTAACATTACTGCTGTAACTATAGGAAGGTTTTAACATTACTGCTGTAACTACAGGAAGGTTTTAACATTACTCCTGTATCTACAGGAAGGTTTTAACATTACTGCTGTATCTACAGGAAGGTTTTAACATTACTGCTGTATCTACAGGAAGGTTTTAACATTACTGCTGTATCTACAGGAAGGTTTTAACATTACTGCTGTATCTACAGGAAGGTTTTAACATTACTGCTGTATCTACAGGAAGGTTTTAACATTACTGCTGTATCTACAGGAAGGTTTTAACATTACTGCTGTATCTACAGGAAGGTTTTAACATTACTGCTGTATCTACAGGCAGGTTTTAACATTACTGCTGTATCTACAGGAAGGTTTTAACATTACTGCTGTATCTACAGGAAGGTTTTAACATTACTGCTGTATCTACAGGAAGGTTTTAACATTACTGCTGTATCTACAGGAAGGTTTTAACATTACTCCTGTATCTATAGGAAGGTTTTAACATTACTCCTGTATCTACAGGAAGGTTTTAACATTACTCCTGTATCTACAGGAAGGTTTTAACATTACTCCTGTATCTACAGGAAGGTTTTAACATTACTCCTGTATCTATAGGAAGGTTTTAACATTACTCCTGTATCTATAGGAAGGTTTTAACATTACTCCTGTATCTACAGGAAGGTTTTAACATTACTCCTGTATCTACAGGAAGGTTTTAACATTACTCCTGTATCTATAGGAAGGTTTTAACACTACTCCTGTATCTACAGGAAGGTTTTAACATTACTGCTGTATCTACAGGAAGGTTTTAACACTACTCCTGTATCTACAGGAAGGTTTTAACATTACTGCTGTAACTATAGGAAGGTTTTAACATTACTGCTGTAACTACAGGAAGGTTTTAACATTACTCCTGTATCTACAGGAAGGTTTTAACATTACTCCTGTATCTACAGGAAGGTTTTAACATTACTGCTGTATCTACAGGAAGGTTTTAACATTACTGCTGTATCTACAGGAAGGTTTTAACATTACTGCTGTATCTACAGGCAGGTTTTAACATTACTGCTGTATCTACAGGAAGGTTTTAACATTACTGCTGTATCTACAGGAAGGTTTTAACATTACTGCTGTATCTACAGGAAGGTTTTAACATTACTGCTGTATCTACAGGAAGGTTTTAACATTACTGCTGTATCTACAGGCAGGTTTTAACATTACTGCTGTATCTACAGGAAGGTTTTAACATTACTGCTGTATCTACAGGAAGGTTTTAACATTACTGCTGTATCTACAGGAAGGTTTTAACATTACTGCTGTATCTACAGGAAGGTTTTAACATTACTCCTGTATCTATAGGAAGGTTTTAACATTACTCCTGTATCTACAGGAAGGTTTTAACATTACTCCTGTATCTACAGGAAGGTTTTAACATTACTCCTGTATCTACAGGAAGGTTTTAACATTACTCCTGTATCTATAGGAAGGTTTTAACATTACTCCTGTATCTATAGGAAGGTTTTAACATTACTCCTGTATCTATAGGAAGGTTTTAACATTATTCCTGTATCTATAGGAAGGTTTTAACATTACTCCTGTATCTACAGGAAGGTTTTAACATTACTCCTGTATCTACAGGAAGGTTTTAACACTACTCCTGTATCTATAGGAAGGTTTTAACATTACTCCTGTATCTACAGGAAGGTTTTAACACTACTCCTGTATCTATAGGAAGGTTTTTACACTACCGATATCACAGCAGGGAAAATGATTCATTGTGGATTTGTTAACACTAAACAGTAATGTCAACTTTATAATGGGTTGGTTTAAAATTAAGTTGCTCATACAGTTGAAGTCGGAAGTTTACATACACCTTAGACAAATATATTTAAACTCAGTTTTTCACAATTCCTGACATTTAATCCTAGTAAAAATTCCCTGTTTTAGATCAGTTAGGATCACCACTTTATTTTAAGAATGTGAAATGTCAGAATAATAGTAGAGAGAATGATTTATTTCAGCTTTAATTTCTTTCATCACATTCCCAGTGGGTCAGAAGTTTGTGTGTAGATTGAAGAGGACATTTTATTTTATTGAATCCATTTTAGAATAAAACTGTAACGTAACAAAATTTGGAAAAAGGGAAGGGGTCTGAATACTTTCTGAATAAACTGTATATATTATACATATTATATATATATACACTGTATATATTATAGGTACTTAGTTTTCTTAGTTGTATTAGTACAGTAGTTGTTATTAGTTGTAGGTATTTTAGTAAAACAACTGTTTAATGCAGTTACTGTACGTTTCCGTTTATTATTATTATTATTATAATAATACAGACTTAGTTTATATCTTAATGAATTAAGTCACTGAGCTAATGACCGCCAGGCTGTGTGTCTCTGCCTGTCCTCTCCTATCATGAACACAAACTAGCTTTAATTGGCAAACATCACATTTCAGAGGAATGGACTTGTCTTTTCACCTCCTCCTCGATGGTTAAATCACCAGATTAAAGGGAAGAGATAGGATGATGAATGGCAGGAGCTTGGTGCAGAGCAGGTGATTTAGACGGCATCCCAAATGGCACCCTATTCCCTATATAGTGCACTACTTTAGACCAGAGCCCTATTCCCTATATAGTGCACTACTTTAGACCAGGACCCTATTCCCTATATAGTGCACTACTTTAGACCAGAACCCTATTCCCTATATAGTGCACTACTTTAGACCAGAACCCTATTCCCTATATAGTGCACTACTTTTGACCAGAACCCTATTCCCTATATAGTGCACTACTTTTGACCAGAACCCTATTCCCTATATAGTGCACTACTTTTGACGAGAACCCTATTCCCTATATAGTGTACTTTAGACCAGAACCCTATTCCCTATATAGTGCACTACTTTTGACCAGAACCCTATATAGTGCACTACTTTTGACCAGAACCCTATTCCCTATATAGTGCACTACTTTTGACCAGAACCCTATTCCCTATATAGTGCACTACTTTTGACCAGAACCCTATTCCCTATATAGTGCACTACTTTTGACCAGAACCCTATTCCCTATATAGTGCACTACTTTTCACCAGAACCCTATTCCCTATATAGTGCACTACTTTTGACCAGAACCCTATTCCCTATATAGTGCACTACTTTTCACCAGAACCCTATTCCCTATATAGTGCACTACTTTTGACCAGAACCCTATTCCCTATATAGTGCACTACTTTTGACCAGAACCCTATTCCCTATATAGTGTACTTTAGACCAGAACCCTATTCCCTATATAGTGTACTACTTTAGACCAGAACCCTATATAGGGAATAGGGTGCCATTGACACACACCTTGTCTTTTTGGACAAAACCAGGTTAATCTGAATGGAGTCGTGACTCGAGGTAAAAACCCCAGACTTTAGGCCTTGGGTTCCTTTTTAATATTCCTGACCTGCAAACACAGCTAGACCTCGTCCGTCCGCCCGCCCGCCCGCCCGCCCGCCCGCCCGCCCGCCCGCCTGCCTGCCTGCCTGTCTGCCTTCCTGTCTGCCTTCCTGTCTGCCTTCCTGTCTGCCTTCCTGTCTGCCTTCCTGTCTGCCTTCCTGTCTGCCTGCCTGTCTGCCTGCCTGCAACCCAGAACAATATGGCTGTCGCCACATTGTGTTGGAGGACTATTCATCAAACCAGCATTCTGACTATTTAGGATGCAGAAAGTGAACCTGTTTTTACATGGAACAGAGCAGGGAAGGGCAAGACAGACACATAACTACTTCCTACTGACTCAGACACAACCATTGATTCCTCAGGATGCCCATTTCTCACAGTATTACCAGTAGTGTTGTTCTGTTAGACTCCATCAGGCAGTATTACCCAGTAGTGTTGTTCTGTTAGACTCCATCAGGCAGTATTACCCAGTAGTGTTGTTCTGTTAGACTCCATCAGGCAGTATTACCCAGTAGTGTTGTTCTGTTAGACTCCATCAGGCAGTATTACCCAGTAGTGTTGTTCTGTTAGACTCCATCAGGCAGTATTACCCAGTAGTGTTGTTCTGTTAGACTCCATCAGGCAGTATTACTCAGTAGTGTTGTTCTGTTAGACTCCATCAGGCAGTATTACCCAGTAGTGTTGTTCTGTTAGACTCCATCAGGCAGTATTACTCAGTAGTGTTGTTCTGTTAGACTCCATCAGGCAGTATTACCCAGTAGTGTTGTTCTGTTAGACTCCATCAGGCAGTATTACTCAGTAGTGTTGTTCTGTTAGACTCCATCAGGCAGTATTACTCAGTAGTGTTGTTCTGTTAGACTCCATCAGGCAGTATTACCCAGTAGTGTTGTTCTGTTAGACTCCATCAGGCAGTATTACTCAGTAGTGTTGTTCTGTTAGACTCCATCAGGCAGTATTACCCAGTAGTGTTGTTCTGTTAGACTCCATCAGGCAGTATTACCCAGTAGTGTTGTTCTGTTAGACTCCATCAGGCAGTATTACCCAGTAGTGTTGTTCTGTTAGACTCCATCAGGCAGTATTACCCAGTAGTGTTGTTCTGTTAGACTCCATCAGGCAGTATTACCCAGTAGTGTTGTTCTGTTAGACTCCATCAGGCAGTATTACCCAGTAGTGTTGTTCTGTTAGACTCCATCAGGCAGTATTACCAGTAGTGTTGTTCTGTTAGACTCCATCAGGCAGTATTACCCAGTAGTGTTGTTCTGTTAGACTCCATCAGGCAGTATTACCCAGTAGTGTTGTTCTGTTAGACTCCATCAGGCAGTATTACTCAGTAGTGTTGTTCTGTTAGACTCCATCAGGCAGTATTACTCAGTAGTGTTGTTCTGTTAGACTCCATCAGGCAGTATTACCCAGTAGTGTTGTTCTGTTAGACTCCATCAGGCAGTATTACCCAGTAGTGTTGTTCTGTTAGACTCCATCAGGCAGTATTACTCAGTAGTGTTGTTCTGTTAGACTCCATCAGGCAGTATTACTCAGTAGTGTTGTTCTGTTAGACTCCATCAGGCAGTATTACCCAGTAGTGTTGTTCTGATAGACTCCATCAGGCAGTATTACCCAGTAGTGTTGTTCTATTAGACTCCATCAGGCAGTATTACCCAGTAGTGTTGTTCTGTTAGACTCCATCAGGCAGTATTACTCAGTAGTGTTGTTCTGTTAGACTCCATCAGGCAGTATTACTCAGTAGTGTTGTTCTGTTAGACTCCATCAGGCAGTATTACCCAGTAGTGTTGTTCTGTTAGACTCCATCAGGCAGTATTACTCAGTAGTGTTGTTCTGTTAGACTCCATCAGGCAGTATTACTCAGTAGTGTTGTTCTGTTAGACTCCATCAGGCAGTATTACCCAGTAGTGTTGTTCTGTTAGACTCCATCAGGCAGTATTACCAGTAGTGTTGTTCTGTTAGACTCCATCAGGCAGTATTACCCAGTAGTGTTGTTCTGTTAGACTCCATCAGGCAGTATTACCAGTAGTGTTGTTCTGTTAGACTCCATCAGGCAGTATTACTCAGTAGTGTTGTTCTGTTAGACTCCATCAGGCAGTATTACTCAATAGTGTTGTTCTGTTAGACTCCATCAGGCAGTATTACTCAGTAGTGTTGTTCTGTTAGACTCCATCAGGCAGTATTACCCAGTAGTGTTGTTCTGTTAGACTCCATCAGGCAGTATTACCCAGTAGTGTTGTTCTGTTAGACTCCATCAGGCAGTATTACTCAGTAGTGTTGTTCTGTTAGACTCCATCAGGCAGTATTACTCAGTAGTGTTGTTCTGTTAGACTCCATCAGGCAGTATTACTCAGTAGTGTTGTTCTGTTAGACTCCATCAGGCAGTATTACCCAGTAGTGTTGTTCTGTTAGACTCCATCAGGCAGTATTACCCAGTAGTGTTGTTCTGTTAGACTCCATCAGGCAGTATTACCCAGTAGTGTTGTTCTGTTAGACTCCATCAGGCAGTATTAACCAGTAGTGTTGTTCTGTTAGACTCCATCAGGCAGTATTACCCAGTAGTGTTGTTCTGTTAGACTCCATCAGGCAGTATTACTCAGTAGTGTTGTTCTGTTAGACTCCATCAGGCAGTATTACTCAGTAGTGTTGTTCTGTTAGACTCCATCAGGCAGTATTACCCAGTAGTGTTGTTCTGATAGACTCCATCAGGCAGTATTACCCAGTAGTGTTGTTCTGTTAGACTCCATCAGGCAGTATTACCCAGTAGTGTTGTTCTGTTAGACTCCATCAGGCAGTATTACCCAGTAGTGTTGTTCTGTTAGACTCCATCAGGCAGTATTACCCAGTAGTGTTGTTCTGTTAGACTCCATCAGGCAGTATTACCCAGTAGTGTTGTTCTGTTAGACTCCATCAGGCAGTATTACCCAGTAGTGTTGTTCTGTTAGACTCCATCAGGCAGTATTAACCAGTAGTGTTGTTCTGTTAGACTCCATCAGGCAGTATTACCCAGTAGTGTTGTTCTGTTAGACTCCATCAGGCAGTATTACCCAGTAGTGTTGTTCTGTTAGACTCCATCAGGCAGTATTACCCAGTAGTGTTGTTCTGTTAGACTCCATCAGGCAGTATTACCCAGTAGTGTTGTTCTGTTAGACTCCATCAGGCAGTATTACCCAGTAGTGTTGTTCTGTTAGACTCCATCAGGCAGTATTACCCAGTAGTGTTGTTCTGTTAGACTCCATCAGGCAGTATTACCCAGTAGTGTTGTTCTGTTAGACTCCATCAGGCAGTATTACCCAGTAGTGTTGTTCTGTTAGACTCCATCAGGCAGTATTACCCAGTAGTGTTGTTCTGTTAGACTCCATCAGGCAGTATTAACCAGTAGTGTTGTTCTGTTAGACTCCATCAGGCAGTATTACCCAGTAGTGTTGTTCTGTTAGACTCCATCAGGCAGTATTACCCAGTAGTGTTGTTCTATTAGACTCCATCAGGCAGTATTACCCAGTA
Source organism: Salvelinus alpinus (assembly GCF_045679555.1). Taxonomy (NCBI): domain Eukaryota; kingdom Metazoa; phylum Chordata; class Actinopteri; order Salmoniformes; family Salmonidae; genus Salvelinus; species Salvelinus alpinus. The sequence continues at coordinate 17,941,786 of NC_092099.1, read as the reverse complement.
GTGTTGTTCTGTTAGACTCCATCAGGCAGTATTACTCAGTAGTGTTGTTCTGATAGACTCCATCAGGCAGTATTACCCAGTAGTGTTGTTCTGTTAGACTCCATCAGGCAGTATTACCCAGTAGTGTTGTTCTGTTAGACTCCATCAGGCAGTATTACTCAGTAGTGTTGTTCTGATAGACTCCATCAGGCAGTATTACCCAGTAGTGTTGTTCTGTTAGACACCATCAGGCAGTATTACTCAGTAGTGTTGTTCTGTTAGACTCCATCAGGCAGTATTACCCAGTAGTGTTGTTCTGTTAGACTCCATCAGGCAGTATTACTCAGTAGTGTTGTTCTGTTAGACTCCATCAGGCAGTATTACCAGTAGTGTTGTTCTGTTAGACTCCATCAGGCAGTATTACCCAGTAGTGTTGTTCTGTTAGACTCCATCAGGCAGTGTGTCTCCGTAGTGTTGTTGGGGAGTGAGAGAGAGTGCAGGGAGAAACGGAGGGAGAAGCGGAGCCAGGTTCTGTGTGGAGGCCACCAGCACCCTCCAGGTTCTCCCGTCTCTCTCTCTAGTCTGTCTCTCTAGTCTCTCTCTCTCTCTGCAGCAGCTCTACGGAGACGGGCATTGTGCTGCCAAGCAGACTCCCTGGGTAGGTCTATAGAAACCCAGCATAAAGCTACCACACTGACCCTCACACCGAAAAGAACCAGCACACAACCCTCCACAATGAGTTCTACCTGGCTAGGAAACTCACCTGAACCAAGAAGTCCCACTAAATATGCAGAATTATTAAACAAATTAACAGGATTAGAAAGATATCCCACAGCATGATGTCAGAGGCTGATGTAAACAGACCAATACACAGTATGATGTCAGAGGCTGATGTAAACAGACCAATACACAGCATGATGTCAGATGCTGATGTAAACAGACCAATACACAGCGTGATGTCAGAGGCTGATGTAAACAGACCAATCAATACACAGCATGATGTCAGAGGCTGATGTAAACAGACCAATACACAGCATGATGTCAGAGGCTGATGTAAACAGACCAACACACAGCATGATGTCAGAGGCTGATGTAAACAGACCAATCAATACACAGCATGATGTCAGAGGCTGATGTAAACAGACCAATACACAGCGTGATGTCAGAGGCTGATGTAAACAGACCAATCAATACACAGCATGATGTCAGAGGCTGATGTAAACAGACCAATACACAGCGTGATGTCAGAGGCTGATGTAAACAGACCAATACACAGCTCATGCTAACCAGAACAACATAACAGTCTCTCAGTCCTGGTTATAAATAGAGACAGACAGGATCTAATCAGAACAAAATAACAGTCTCTCAGTCCTGGTTATAAATAGAGACAGGATCTAATCAGAACAATGAGACAGTCTCTCAGTCCTGGTTATAAATAGAGACAGACAGGATCTAATCAGAACAATGAGACAGTCTCTCAGTCCTGGTTATAAATAGAGACAGGATCTAATCAGAACAAAGAGACAGTCTCTCAGTCCTGGTTATAAATAGAGACAGGATCTAATCAGAACAATGAGACAGAGGACACAGTAACATGGTGAGCACATTGCTCTCTATTCTTCCACCTTAACATCCTCTCTCCTTCGGCTGTTATTTGACCTAATACTCACTCAATGGGTTCAAAATGGCCGTTAAGATTCTTGTGGCTGAGCCAAATGTTTCAGTCGTCAGTCACAGTGATATGATAATACCATCTTCTAGCTACAAGGCTGAGCAGAATGGCTTTACAGAGAGGCTGGGCGGAGGGTCAGGGGTTAGAGGTTAAGGGTCAGGGGTTATGGTACGTACATAGCTGTACAGAGGTGGGGCTGGGCGGAGGGTCAGGGGTTAGAGGTTAAGCGTCAGGGGTTATGGTACGTACATAGCTGTGCAGAGGTGGGGCTGGGCGGAGGGTCAGGGGTTAGAGGTTAAGTGTCAGGGGTTATGGTACTTACATAGCTGTGCAGAGGTGGGGCTGGGCGGAGGGTCAGGGGTTAGAGGTTAAGTGTCAGGGGTTATGGTACTTACATAGCTGTGCAGAGGTGGGGCTGGGCGGAGGGTCAGGGGTTAGAGGTTAAGCGTCAGGGGTTATGGTACGTACATAGCTGTGCAGAGGTGGGGCTGGGCGGAGGGTCAGGGGTTAGAGGTTAAGTGTCAGGGGTTATGGTACGTACATAGCTGTGCAGAGGTGGGGCTGGGCAGAGGGTCAGGGTTAGAGGTTAAGCGTCAGGGGTTATGGTACGTACATAGCTGTGCAGAGGTGGGGCTGGGCGGAGGGTCAGGGGTTAGAGGTTAAGTGTCAGGGGTTATGGTACTTACATAGCTGTGCAGAGGTGGGGCTGGGCGGAGGGTCAGGGGTTAGAGGTTAAGTGTCAGGGGTTATGGTACTTACATAGCTGTGCAGAGGTGGGGCTGGGCGGAGGGTCAGGGGTTAGAGGTTAAGCGTCAGGGGTTATGGTACGTACATAGCTGTGCAGAGGTGGGGCTGGGCGGAGGGTCAGGGTTAGAGGTTAAGCGTCAGGGGTTATGGTACGTACATAGCTGTGCAGAGGTGGGGCTGGGCGGGGGGTCAGGGGTTATGGTACGTACATAGCTGTGCAGAGGTGGGGCTGGGCGGAGGGTCAGGGGTTATGGTACGTACATAGCTGTGCAGAGGTGGGGCTGGGCGGAGGGTCAGGGGTTATGGTACTTACATAGCTGTGCAGAGGTGGGGCTGGGCGGAGGGTCAGGGGTTAGAGGTTAAGGGTCAGGGGTTATGGTACGTACATAGCTGTGCAGAGGTGGGGCTGGGCGGAGGGTCAGGGGTTATGGTACGTACAACGCTGTGCAGAGGTGGGGCTGGGCGGGGGGTCAGGGGTTAAGGGTCAGGGGTTATGGTACGTACATAGCTGTGCAGAGGTGGGGCTGGGCGGGGGGTCAGGGGTTAGAGGTTAAGTGTCATCGTACTTACATAGCTGTGCAGAGGTGGGGCTGGGCGGAGGGTCAGAGGTTAAGTGTCAGGGGTTATGGTACGTACATAGCTGAGCAGAGGTGGGGCTGGGCGGAGGGTCAGGGGTTATGGTACGTACATAGCTGTACAGAGGTGGGGCTGGGCGGAGGGTCAGGGGTTATGGTACGTACATAGCTGAGCAGAGGTGGGGCTGGGCAGAGGGTCAGGGGTTATGGTACGTACATAGCTGAGCAGAGGTGGGGCTGGGCAGAGGGTCAGGGGTTATGGTACGTACATAGCTGAGCAGAGGTGGGGCTGGGCGGGGGGAAGTCCTCGGTGAAGTTGACGTTACACATGTTGGTACTGCAGCAGCAGAACCTGTAGGTCCCGTTCTGAATCTGAGACGGAGTGGTGGTAACCACGCAACGGTCGTCATGGCACTCCTGCTGGTCCCCGATGTGAGTCCAGCATCCTGGAGGAGGAGAGAGAGGAGGATGAGAGACTGCTGCGGACAGGAGGAGAGAGAGGAGGATGAGAGACTGCTGCGGACAGGAGGAGAGAGAGGAGGATGAGAGACTGCTGCGGACAGGAGGAGAGAGAGGAGGATGAGAGACTGCTGCGGACAGGAGGAGAGAGAGGAGGATGAGAGACTGCTGCGGACAGGAGGAGGAGAGAGGAGGATGAGAGACTGCTGCGGACAGGAGGAGAGAGAGGAGGATGAGAGACTGCTGCAGACAGGAGGAGAGAGAGGAGGATGAGAGACTGCTGCGGACAGGAGGAGAGAGAGGAGGATGAGAGACTGCTGCGGACAGGAGGATGAGAGACTGCTGCGGACAGGAGGAGGAGAGAGAGGAGGATGAGAGACTGCTGCGGACAGGAGGAGAGAGAGGAGGATGAGAGACTGCTGCGGACAGGAGGAGAGAGAGGAGGATGAGAGACTGCTGCAGACAGGAGGAGAGAGAGGAGGATGAGAGACTGCTGCGGACAGGATGTGAGAGAGGAGGATGAGAGACTGCTGCGGACAGGAGAAGAGAGAGGAGGATGAGAGACTGCTGCGGACAGGAGGAGGAGAGAGGAGGATGAGAGACTGCTGCGGACAGGATGTGACTGTGTGTGTTTTGCCTTTGATTATATACACTGTGTGGGTCACAGAGTGAGTGAGTGAGTGAGTGAGTGAGTGAGTGAGTGAGTGAGTGAGTGAGTGAGTGAGTGAGTGAGTGAGTGAGTGAGTGAGTGAGTGAGTGAGTGAGTGAGTGAGTGAGTGAGTGAGTGAGTGAGACAGAAAGAGACAGAGAGGCAGACAGAGACCAACCAAGAATTCACAAAATGGGACAAATACCAAATTAAGACTCTGCATGCAGAATTCTGCAAAAATATCCTCGGTGTACAACGTTAAACACCAAATAATGCAGAGCAGAATTAAGCCGATACCCGCTAATTATCAAAATCCAGAAAAGAGCCGTTAAATTCTACAACCACCTAAAAGGAAGCGATTCCCAAACCTTCCATAACAAAGCCATCACCTACAGAGAGATGAACCTGGAGAAGAGTCCCCTAAGCAAGCTGGTCCTGTGGCTCTGTTCACAAACACAAACAAACTCCACAGAGCCCCAGGACAGCAACACAATTAGACCCAACCAAATCATGAGAAAACAAAAAGATAATTACTTGACACATTGGAAAGAATTAACAAAAAACAGAGCAAACTAGAATGCTATTTGCCCCTAAACAGAGAGTACACAGTGGCAGAATACCTGACCACTGTGACTGACCCAAACTTAAGGAAAGCTTTGACTATGTACAGACTCAGTGAGCATAGCCTTGCTATTGAGAAAGGCCGCCGTAGGCAGACATGGCTGTCAAGAGAAGACAGGCTATGTGCACACTGCCAACAAAACGAGGTGGAAACTGAGCTGCACTTCCTAACCTGCCAAATGTATGACCATATTAGAGACACATATTTCCCTCAGATTACACAGACACACAAAGAATTAGAAAACAAACCCGATTTTGATAAACTCCCACATCTACTGGGTGAAATACCACAGTGTGACATCAGAGCAGCAAGATGTGAGACCTGTTGCCACAAGAAAAGGGCAACCAGTGAAGAACAAACACCAGACAGACAGACAGACAGACAGACAGACAGACAGACAGACAGACAGACAGACAGACAGACAGACACAGACAGACGGACAGGCGGACAGACGGACAGACGGACAGACGGACAGGACAGGACAGACGTACCCTGTTTGACCAGGTCTCTAGTGAGTGTGTGTATTGAGAGAGCAGACGTACCCTGTTTGACAAGGTGTATGTTCCCGTCTCTAGTCTTCTCCCACAGGCCATAGCATCGAGAGCCCTTACTGCAGCGTATAGTAGTATTCTCTCTGGTCATAGGCCAGTCTCCTCCTCCTGCTCCTCCTCCCACTGCTCCCACACGCTGCTCCTCATACTGCTGCTGCTGGTCGTTGAAGGCACACTCACGCTCCTCGCTCTGGGCAGCTAGGTGGAGAGAGAGAGGGAGAGGGAGAGAGAGAGGTTAGTGAAAATAATTTGCACTTTTGAGACAGAAAAGCAAATGGATTTTTCAGGTTTGGTAAAACTTTTTGTTCTCTTTATCGAGTTAATTACTCAGCAGCAGGCATCATGGGTCTGGATGGGGTTATTCACATAGGGGATGAACTTCAGTCAATCAGGTATTCACATGGGGGATGAACTTCAGTCAATCAGGTATTCACATGGGGGATGAACTGTAGGTAATCAGGTATTCACATGGGGGATGAACTGTAGGTAATCAGGTATTCACATGGGGGGATGAACTGTAGGTAATCAGGTATTCACATGGGGGATGAACTATAGGTAATCAGGTATTCACATGGGGGATGAACTATAGGTAATCAGGTATTCACATGGGGGGGATGAACTGTAGGTAATCAGGTATTCACATGGGGGGATGAACTGTAGGTAATCAGGTATTCACATGGGGGGATGAACTGTAGGTAATCAGGAATTCACATGGGGGGATGAACTGTAGGTAATCAGGTATTCACATGGGGGGGGTGAACTGCAGGTAATCAGGTATTCACATGGGGGGATGAACTGTAGGTAATCAGGTATTCACATGGGGGGGATGAACTGCAGGTAATCAGGTATTCACATGGGGGGGATGAACTGCAGGTAATCAGGTATTCACATGGGGGGGATGAACTGTAGGTAATCAGGTATTCACATGGGGGGGATGAACTGTAGGTAATCAGGAATTCACATGGGGGGATGAACTGTAGGTAATCAGGTATTCACATGGGGGATGAACTGTAGGTAATCAGGAATTCACATGGGGGATGAACTGTAGGTAATCAGGTATTCACATGGGGGATGAACTGTAGGTAATCAGGTATTCACATGGGGGGATGAACTGTAGGTAATCAGGTATTCACATGGGGGATGAACTTTAGGTAATCAGGAATTCACATGGGGGATGAACTGTAGGTAATCAGGTATTCACATGGGGGGATGAACTGTAGGTAATCAGGTATTCACATGGGGGATGAACTATAGGTAATCAGGTATTCACATGGGGGATGAACTGTAGGTAATCAGGTATTCACATGGGGGGTGAACTATAAGTAATCAGGTATTCACATGGGGGGATGAACTGTAGGTAATCAGGAATTCACATGGGGGATGAACTATAGGTAATCAGGTATTCACATGGGGGATGAACTGTAAGTAATCAGGTATTCACATGGGGGGATGAACTGTAGGTAATCAGGAATTCACATGGGGGATGTACTGTAGGTAATCAGGTATTCACATGGGGGATGAACTGTAGGTAATCAGGTATTCACATGGGGGGATGAACTGTAGGTAATCAGGTATTCACATGGGGGATGAACTGTAGGTAATCAGATATGAAATCCTACAGGAGTTACCATGTCAATAATGCTGCTATCCTACTGGAGTTACCATGTCAATAATGCTGCTGGAGTTACCATGTCAATAATGCTGCTATCCTACTGGAGTTACCATGTCAATAATGCTGCTATCCTACTGGAGTTACCATGTCAATAATGCTGCTATCCTACTGGAGTTACCATGTCAATAATGCTGCCATCCTACAGGAGTTACCATGTCAATAATGCTGCTATCCTACTGGAGTTACCATGTCAATAATGCTGCTATTCTACAGGAGTTACCATGTCAATAATGCTGCTATCCTACTGGAGTTACCATGTCAATAATGCTGCTATCCTACAGGAGTTACCATGTCAATAATGCTGCTATCCTACAGGAGTTACCATGTCAATAATGCTGCTGGAGTTACCATGTCAATAATGCTGCTATCCTACTGGAGTTACCATGTCAATAATGCTGCTATCCTACTGGAGTTACCATGTCAATAATGCTACTGGAGTTACCATGTCAATAATGCTGCTGGAGTTACCATGTCAATAATGCTGCCCTCCTGCTGGAGTTACCATGTCAATAATGCTGCTGGAGTTACCATGTCAATAATGCTGCCATCCTACAGGAGTTACCATGTCAATAATGCTGCTATCCATCAGGAGTTACCATGTCAATAATGCTGCTATCCTACAGGAGTTACCATGTCAATAATGCTACTGGAGTTACCATGCCAATAATGCTGCTATCCTACAGGAGTTACCATGTCAATAATGCTGCTATCCTACAGGAGTTACCATGTCAATAATGCTGCCATCCTACAGGAGTTACCATGTCAATAATGCTGCTGGAGTTACCATGCCAATAATGCTGCTATCCTACAGGAGTTACCATGTCAATAATGCTGCCATCCTACAGGAGTTACCATGTCAATAATGCTGCCATCCTACAGGAGTTACCATGTCAATAATGCTGCTATCCTACTGGAGTTACCATGTCAATAATGCTGCCATCCTACAGGAGTTACCATGTCAATAATGATGCTGGAGTTACCATGTCAATAATGCTGCCATCCTACTGGAGTTACCATGTCAATAATGCTGCTGGAGTTACCATGTCAATAATGCTGCTATCCTACTGGAGTTACCATGTCAATAATGCTGCTATCTTACTGGAGTTACCATGTCAATAATGCTGCTATCCTACTGGAGTTACCATGTCAATAATGCTGCTATCCTACAGGAGTTACCATGTCAATAATGCTGCTGGAGTTACCATGTCAATAATGCTGCTATCCTACTGGAGTTACCATGTCAATAATGCTGCTATCTTACTGGAGTTACCATGTCAATAATGCTGCTATCCTACTGGAGTTACCATGTCAATAATGCTGCTATCCTACAGGAGTTACCATGTCAATAATGCTGCTATCCTACTGGAGTTACCATGTCAATAATGCTGCTGGAGTTACCATGTCAATAATGCTGCCATCCTACTGGAGTTACCATGTCAATAATGCTGCAGGAGTTACCATGTCAATAATGCTGCCATCCTACAGGAGTTACCATGTCAATAATGCTGCTATCCTACTGGAGTTACCATGTCAATAATGCTGCTGGAGTTACCATGTCAATAATGCTGCTGGAGTTACCATGTCAATAATGCTGCCATCCTACAGGAGTTACCATGTCAATAATGCTGCTGGAGTTACCATGTCAATAATGCTGCTGGAGTTACCATGTCAATAATGCTGCCATCCTACTGGAGTTACCATGTCAATAATGCTGCAGGAGTTACCATGTCAATAATGCTGCTATCCTACTGGAGTTACCATGTCAATAATGCTGCTATCCTACTGGAGTTACCATGTCAATAATGCTGCTATCCTACTGGAGTTACCATGTCAATAATGCTGCTATCCTACTGGAGTTACCATGTCAATAATGCTGCTATCCTACTGGAGTTACCATGTCAATAATGCTGCTATCCTACTGGAGTTACCATGTCAATAATGCTGCCATCCTACAGGAGTTACCATGTCAATAATGCTGCTATCCTACTGGAGTTACCATGTCAATAATGCTGCTGGAGTTACCATGCCAATAATGCTGCTATCCTACAGGAGTTACCATGTCAATAATGCTGCTATCCTACTGGAGTTACCATGTCAATAATGCTGCCATCCTACAGGAGTTACCATGTCAATAATGCTGCTATCCTACAGGGGTTACCATGTCAATAATGCTGCTATTCTACAGGAGTTACCATGTCAATAATGCTGCTGGAGTTACCATGTCAATAATGCTGCTATCCTACAGGAGTTACCATGTCAATAATGCTGCTATCCTAGAGGAGTTACCATGTCAATAATGCTACAGGAGTTACCATGTCAATAATGCTGCTATCCTACTGGAGTTACCATGTCAATAATGCTGCTATTCTACAGGAGGAGCTATTCTACAGGAGGTCAGAACAGAGAAGACTAGGTCAGAACAGAGAAGACTAGGTCAGAACAGAGAAGACTAGGTCAGAACAGAGAAGACGAGGTCAGAACAGAGAAGACTAGGTCAGAACAGAGAAGACTAGGTCAGAACAGAGAAGACTAGGTCAGAACAGAGAAGACTAGGTCAGAACAGAGAAGACTAGGTCAGAACAGAGAAGACGAGGTCAGAACAGAGAAGACGAGGTCAGAACAGAGAAGACGAGGTCAGAACAGAGAAGACGAGGTCAGAACAGAGAAGACGAGGTCAGAACAGAGAAGACTAGGTCAGAACAGAGAAGACGAGGTCAGAACAGAGAAGACTAGGTCAGAACAGAGAAGACGAGGTCAGAACAGAGAAGACTAGGTCAGAACAGAGAAGACTAGGTCAGAACAGAGAAGACTAGGTCAGAACAGAGAAGACTAGGTCAGAACAGAGAAGACTAGGTCAGAACAGAGAAGACGAGGTCAGAACAGAGAAGACGAGGTCAGAACAGAGAAGACGAGGTCAGAACAGAGAAGACGAGGTCAGAACAGAGAAGACGAGGTCAGAACAGAGAAGACGAGGTCAGAACAGAGAAGACGAGGTCAGAACAGAGAAGACGAGGTCAGAACAGAGAAGACGAGGTCAGAACAGAGAAGACGAGGTCAGAACAGAGAAGACGAGGTCAGAACAGAGAAGACGAGGTCAGAACAGAGAAGACGAGGTCAGAACAGAGAAGACGAGGTCAGAACAGAGAAGACGAGGTCAGAACAGAGAAGACTAGGTCAGAACAGAGAAGACTAGGTCAGAACAGAGAAGACTAGGTCAGAACAGAGAAGACTAGGTCAGAACAGAGAAGACTAGGTCAGAACAGAGAAGACTAGGTCAGAACAGAGAAGACTAGGTCAGAACAGAGAAGACTAGGTCAGAACAGAGAAGACTAGGTCAGAACAGAGAAGACTAGGTCAGAACAGAGAAGACTAGGTCAGAACAGAGAAGACTAGGTCAGAACAGAGAAGACTAGGTCAGAACAGAGAAGACTAGGTCAGAACAGAGAAGACGAGGTCAGAACAGAGAAGACGAGGTCAGAACAGAGAAGACGAGGTCAGAACAGAGAAGACGAGGTCAGAACAGAGAAGACTAGGTCAGAACAGAGAAGACGAGGTCAGAACAGAGAAGACTAGGTCAGAACAGAGAAGACTAGGTCAGAACAGAGAAGACGAGGTCAGAACAGAGAAGACTAGGTCAGAACAGAGAAGACTAGGTCAGAACAGAGAAGACTAGGTCAGAACAGAGAAGACGAGGTCAGAACAGAGAAGACGAGGTCAGAACAGAGAAGACGAGGTCAGAACAGAGAAGACTAGGTCAGAACAGAGAAGACTAGGTCAGAACAGAGAAGACTAGGTCAGAACAGAGAAGACTAGGTCAGAACAGAGAAGACGAGGTCAGAACAGAGAAGACTAGGTCAGAACAGAGAAGACGAGGTCAGAACAGAGAAGACGAGGTCAGAACAGAGAAGACGAGGTCAGAACAGAGAAGACGAGGTCAGAACAGAGAAGACTAGGTCAGAACAGAGAAGACTAGGTCAGAACAGAGAAGACGAGGTCAGAACAGAGAAGACGAGGTCAGAACAGAGAAGACGAGGTCAGAACAGAGAAGACGAGGTCAGAACAGAGAAGACGAGGTCAGAACAGAGAAGACGAGGTCAGAACAGAGAAGACGAGGTCAGAACAGAGAAGACTAGGTCAGAACAGAGAAGACTAGGTCAGAACAGAGAAGACGAGGTCAGAACAGAGAAGACGAGGTCAGAACAGAGAAGACGAGGTCAGAACAGAGAAGACGAGGTCAGAACAGAGAAGACTAGGTCAGAACAGAGAAGACTAGGTCAGAACAGAGAAGACTAGGTCAGAACAGAGAAGACTAGGTCAGAACAGAGAAGACTAGGTCAGAACAGAGAAGACGAGGTCAGAACAGAGAAGACGAGGTCAGAACAGAGAAGACGAGGTCAGAACAGAGAAGACGAGGTCAGAACAGAGAAGACGAGGTCAGAACAGAGAAGACGAGGTCAGAACAGAGAAGACGAGGTCAGAACAGAGAAGACTAGGTCAGAACAGAGAAGACGAGGTCAGAACAGAGAAGACGAGGTCAGAACAGAGAAGACGAGGTCAGAACAGAGAAGACGAGGTCAGAACAGAGAAGACGAGGTCAGAACAGAGAAGACGAGGTCAGAACAGAGAAGACGAGGTCAGAACAGAGAAGACTAGGTCAGAACAGAGAAGACGAGGTCAGAACAGAGAAGACGAGGTCAGAACAGAGAAGACGAGGTCAAAACAGAGAAGACGAGGTCAGAACAGAGAAGACTAGGTCAGAACAGAGAAGACTAGGTCAGAACAGAGAAGACTAGGTCAGAACAGAGAAGACTAGGTCAGAACAGAGAAGACTAGGTCAGAACAGAGAAGACTAGGTCAGAACAGAGAAGACGAGGTCAGAACAGAGAAGACTAGGTCAGAACAGAGAAGACTAGGTCAGAACAGAGAAGACTAGGTCAGAACAGAGAAGACTAGGTCAGAACAGAGAAGACTAGGTCAGAACAGAGAAGACTAGGTCAGAACAGAGAAGACGAGGTCAGAACAGAGAAGACGAGGTCAGAACAGAGAAGACGAGGTCAGAACAGAGAAGACTAGGTCAGAACAGAGAAGACTAGGTCAGAACAGAGAAGACTAGGTCAGAACAGAGAAGACGAGGTCAGAACAGAGAAGACTAGGTCAGAACAGAGAAGACTAGGTCAGAACAGAGAAGACTAGGTCAGAACAGAGAAGACTAGGTCAGAACAGAGAAGACTAGGTCAGAACAGAGAAGACTAGGTCAGAACAGAGAAGACGAGGTCAGAACAGAGAAGACGAGGTCAGAACAGAGAAGACGAGGTCAGAACAGAGAAGACGAGGTCAGAACAGAGAAGACGAGGTCAGAACAGAGAAGACGAGGTCAGAACAGAGAAGACGAGGTCAGAACAGAGAAGACGAGGTCAGAACAGAGAAGACGAGGTCAGAACAGAGAAGACTAGGTCAGAACAGAGAAGACTAGGTCAGAACAGAGAAGACGAGGTCAGAACAGAGAAGACTAGGTCAGAACAGAGAAGACGAGGTCAGAACAGAGAAGACGAGGTCAGAACAGAGAAGACTAGGTCAGAACAGAGAAGACTAGGTCAGAACAGAGAAGACTAGGTCAGAACAGAGAAGACTAGGTCAGAACAGAGAAGACTAGGTCAGAACAGAGAAGACTAGGTCAGAACAGAGAAGACTAGGTCAGAACAGAGAAGACTAGGTCAGAACAGAGAAGACGAGGTCAGAACAGAGAAGACTAGGTCAGAACAGAGAAGACGAGGTCAGAACAGAGAAGACTAGGTCAGAACAGAGAAGACTAGGTCAGAACAGAGAAGACTAGGTCAGAACAGAGAAGACTAGGTCAGAACAGAGAAGACTAGGTCAGAACAGAGAAGACTAGGTCAGAACAGAGAAGACTAGGTCAGAACAGAGAAGACGAGGTCAGAACAGAGAAGACTAGGTCAGAACAGAGAAGACGAGGTCAGAACAGAGAAGACGAGGTCTGAACAGAGAAGACTAGGTCAGAACAGAGAAGACGAGGTCAGAACAGAGAAGACTAGGTCAGAACAGAGAAGACTAGGTCAGAACAGAGAAGACGAGGTCAGAACAGAGAAGACTAGGTCAGAACAGAGAAGACGAGGTCAGAACAGAGAAGACGAGGTCAGAACAGAGAAGACGAGGTCAGAA